>NW_020169396.1:0-12027 GCF_000988165.1 Vairimorpha ceranae
TATAATTAATAGCACATAATTTAGTATATATATTAAATTGTGTAAAAGTAAGAGAAAATATCTGAAAATTTTATATTACACCAATAAACTTAGTAAAGTTTTATTTTAATTATTTCAAAATAACTAAATTTTTCGCAACATAGATATTACGTTTCTTTAAAAAAATCTTAAAGTAGTATTAAAATTATTAATAGTATATATTAAAAATATAAATAACAATTGATAAAATAAAGGATAAATACTGACATTTTCCTTAGAGGTATTGTCCTATAATAAATTTTATTTTTAAAATGATTTATTTCTCTTATCAGAAGTGATATTATGCCAGACTGAGGTGATCTTTATTTATGGTAATTTTTTAATTTAATGTATGTCAAGTGTCGAAGCTTTTGACATTTTATAATATTGGCTTTAATAAAAGATTTCACCATAAATACAAACATAACATTGATTTTTATACTCAATGTAAGATTCATAACTTAATCACTGGATTCTCCACTTATTAAACTAACAAATATTTTGAATGCACTTAAAAAACTGAGGCCATCAAATACCAAAAAACGAGGGATATTATAATTAATACTTGAATATATTTATACCATGCAGCGTCAAATACAGTGAGTACGTAAAGTGCAAGGGAAATTAATATTATAAAAGAAATTATTTGTAACGTTATCGAATGTTTCTTTATAAAATTTTTAAATCTTTTAATTGTCGACAAATCATCGTGTTGAGATGGTGGGGTTTGTATTCTAATGCCCGTAATTAAGTCATTCTCAACTTGGGTAAAATGACCCGTTGAATTTCTAATACCATCATTGTTTGTTTCGACATCTAAAGGGAAAGATAATGTTACAGACTCATGTGTATAAGCTAAAACATTTAAAAAAAAAACAATTGCAAACATAGGGGTAAGTTGAACCAGTTATTTATAATTTTGAAAAAGTAATTATCCTTTTTGATCATGTATTTTTAAAAAAAATTTTAAAAATATAATTGTTAATTAGTTATTTTATTTTTTTAAGATTTGAAATAATCAAGTAAAATAATAAAAAAATAATTTTGATAAAAATTCTATTTTTAATTTTTGTACAGTTGTAATTTGTGGGTGTATATGTAAGTAACTTTAAAAAATATATTTTTAACAAATTTTAACTTCAAAAATTTTTAAATAATTTACAAATTATTCGATTATGATCGATTAAAGTTTAATTAACTGTAAAAATATGTTTAGAACAAAAGTGATATAAAATCTCCTTTTTAAAAGGGCAGCGTATGATAGCAGTTTTAAAAAGTAGTATAATATCTACTGTTAAATAAATAAATCAAGTAATTAAAATAAGAATACAGCTTAAAAATAGAAAGTATAAAGATCAATTTATAAAAACATTAGTTTATAATTTTTGAATTTTTTTTAATCTTTGAACAAATCATATTGTAAATTATTTAATACAGTTTTTTAATTTTTAAATGTTAATATGCTCGTTGAATAAAAAAATGGGTTTATACATAAAAATTATTTAAAGATGTTTCTCAAAATATATTAATGTGGTAACCTCGAATGAGGTGACCAAAACAAAAGTATTGCTTCAAGAGGTAGCAAATAAAAGTGTGTTTGTTGTAGCTAATATTTTTATTATTTCTATTATTTATCTAAGTAAATGCTTTGACGTACTGTCCTTCTCTTTTTTCATTCATTTTGTATGTGTATACTTCTTTTAAAATTTTTTGTGTATATAAAATAAAATTTAGAAGTTCATTTTAAAAAAGTTTTTATAAAAAGAGAAAAATATAAAAAAATATGTGGTGAACATCAAATTAAATCTGGCCTATTTGAAAGAACACTATAAAATGACTTTATTTCTGCAATTCTAAATTTTTTACAAAAAAAAGCTTATTTTATGTTCACAATCTAGAAAATCAACTTACTTTAAATTGGAACATTTGCATAAAACATAAACATATCTTAAAATCAAAAATAAAAATTTATATCAAAATTCAAGCATTAAACGACTTAAATATAAATTTAATTAATTAAGCTTTTCTTTACTTCGTTACAATATAAAAATTCTAAAGAATTAAATTTGACATAAAAACGTCGTTAAGTAAATTTATATTAAAGTATAATTAAGAATTTGATACTAATAATTTAAACGCCGTTACGACTAAAAACAAATATTTCCTATATTAATTACAAACATATTATTAAGAGCTCTAAAATATTTAAAGTAAAAAAACATAAATACAGTCTAAATCCAAGCATTGTTTAAAGATAATATCTTGGTGTATGTAGCAACTAAGCAATTTTAATTTATACAAATATTTTTAATTTATAAAGAATCCTCGATGTTGAATTAGTAATATTTCGAAAGCGACTTTGAAAGCCTGTATGTATACCATAAAAGTTTTAAAAGACTAAAACAATAATAGGTCAAAAAAAGCAAAAGAACATGTTTTTAAATGTCATCCCTTTTTTTAAAAAACTCCCTTATTTTAAAATTTTACAAACAGAAGAAGAATATGCTCAAATTTAAGGAGGTTTTAAAACTTGAATAATAGCTAAAGAATACATAAAATGCAAAGAAAACATAAAGTTAAGTACATATAACAAGGTTATTTTTAAAACAAGTATTTGTAAAGCACGCTATAGTATTTTAAAAAATACAGTTTTTGCAAAGAATAAAATGATGCAAAAGCTTTATTAAAGGTTATAGAACTCTTTTTAAGTAGTTTGCATGATAGATTTATATCAGTAATTACAGGGCCTCCCAATGCAACGATTCCCCGGATAATATTGCTTTTCAATAAAATAAGAATATTTTATTAGGAATGCAGGAGATATTCTCTTAGGTGGTAAAAAAAACATAGTCGAAATAGATGAAAGTAGGTTCTGCAAGCAAAAATGCAATAAGGGACATCACGTAGAAGGAGAGTGGGTTTTCGGAGCTGTGGAACGAGAAACAAGAAACATATTATTTATGTTTGTAACAATAAAAACTAAACTAATTTTAGATAAAATAACTTTTACCCGAATTCATTAAATACTATTATATATTCGGATTGTTGGAAAGTGGCGTGCTTGCCAGGAATTGTGCCTATGGCAAGAAAGCATTTAATGATGTTACGGGAAGATTCGTAAATTCCCAAGTTAAAATTGTTTTTGTTATAATAAGTTTAATTTGTATATATGTTGCGGTGACTAAAAGATGTGCGGTGATTAGAACCATTTTTACTCATATTTTTTAATTAATTTTCTTATTTATATTTATGTTAAACTAATAAACATAATTGTTTTAAGAAATAAACCAATACCTAAATTAAATCACTAATATGTGACGTTTAAAATTAAAAAATAAATTTTTTGTTCATTATAAAAATGTGGTATGAGAATTATAAAACAGAAAGCTTATTGTGATTTAGGAAAATACTATAAACAACATAACACTGTTTATCATTTTAAAGAATTTGTAAATACTGAAAATTCAGTAAAAATTCATACTAATACTATTGAAGGTATTGGGTAGCTGTTAAAAAAGATGTATCTTTTAGATGTAGAACATTCTCTCGTATTAGAATATATTTGTTACGTTTTATGTTAAAAAGAAATAAGAATAATGAGACAAAGTTAATTTCGCATCTAAATTTTTCCCTGGAGCAATAATATGAATAAAAAAATTATTCAAAAATTAAATATTTTTTTTGATTAAACACTATTTAAATTTATTAAAAAGTACTCAAAATAACAATTACTGTTTGTTTAGTAACTCAAATTTTTTTTTAAAAAATTTTAAATAGTTAACACAACAACCTGTTCATTAAAAATTAAAAAAATGAATATTTTTTTAAAAAAGGGAATGTCATTAAAAAACGGGATTTTTTGCTTAATTTCCTCCAATAGAATATAACACGAAAAATGAACAAGATTATTTATATGTTATTGATGATCACTAAGCAAATAAGATGACAATATTGTCATTAATAAATTTTTAACTACAATACAAATATCAATATTTGTATACATCTCAAGATAATTAAGATTTGTTAAATAAAAAGCTTATTTTAAATTTTTATTCAAACCCGTGACCGTACAACCGGCCTACATTCCCAAAACCTATACATTAAAAGACAAAGAATAAAAAAAATTATATCTGCCAGCAAAATAGCACTAAAAAAATACATAGTTAAGTTACGACCGCAGCACAGTGAAAATCCAATGCAAAATGCAGAAACTAAGCCAACAACTACAAATAAAAAACAGTACACGTACATAACACCTCTATTACAAAAAATGTCTATTCTTGGCTCATACATTAAGGCTTGTGTTCGAACAGCAGCGTCAGTTTGATCAATCCTTTTAATATGATCTTCTAATCCTCCTTTAATAGTTCCTTTAAGTATACTTAGTAGCGTAAATATTATTGAAAACTGGCTTAACTTCATGTTGGGGTAAGCATAAAGATTTTAAATTTTAATTAATTAAACACCATTTTTGTAAAATTTTTTAAAAAAGCCGCAAAAGTAATTTTCTAAAATTATAACATTTAATACAAATTTAAATAAAATAATACCTTACAATAAAACAATTTAATTACTGACAACCTTTTGAATATTTTTAATTAAAATAATTGTAATTAATAAGAATTTTAACAGTATTTCACATTCAAACAGATTTCTATTTACACAATGATACTAGTCATTTTATTGTTTAAATATCTTTATTTAGGCATATTGTTTATATGTTTTAAGTTCAGTTCTATAGCTAATTAGGAGAATTTTAACCAGTTCTGCATGCTTTTTGATATACACCGTTTTAAAAAAATTTTACCTTTATTTTAAAAATTGAAAACAAAAGAAAATGTAAAGTATTTAAAACATAGTTTTTTCTTCTTTTCAGACATTTTTAAAAAATAAGTGGACAATTATTTTTTAATGTATTTAATAAACAAATCGATGTACTTATTTCGCAATTAATTAATTTATTTTTCAATTTTCTTTTAAGTATGAAAAAGAGAAAGTACTAATAATTTAGACAATTTAGGACATCTATCGTTCCTAAATAGTATAAATCTTAAAAGGTGAAAATCAATTAACCTAGAAGTTTTACATTTTACAGGAAATTTTCTCTTTACAACAGACCAATTTCCTTCTAGGCTATTTGTATGTATGCATGCTACCATCTGCGCTATATCTAACAAATTCTTTTGAATGATTTACAGTACAATGCTTATAAAAATGATTACCTAAATTTCGGTAGGCATTCCAACAGTCAGAACACACAACAGAATTTTTGTCTATTGACTTAAAAATAATCTCTTCTAAAACTTCCCTACTTTTTCTTTCAACCGGAACTAATAGTATATTTCTTGTAACCCATTCTACAGCACCAAAAACCCAGATTCCCTCAACAGAATGCCCTCAATTATACTTACGCCTTTTAAATTTGCTTTTATTTGTTTTAATAATTTCCCTTCTCCTCATAAAGATAAGTTTTTAACATAATTACCAAATATGAACTTTTTATTAAATTTATTTATCATTAAAGACAAAGATGTTACAGAAATAGAAGCAATACTCCTAATCAGGTTTACAGAAACATTATTTAGAAACATATAAATAATTTAAAAAAAAGTAAGGTAAGATACTTTTAAGTCTTGAAAAAAAGTATTTTTAAAAATATTATATCTGTATTTACAAATTTCGTCAGTGCAAATAACATAATTATTAGTAGATAAAACAATTGTTTCTCCACATCTTAAACATCCCTTAGCTATTATAATGTCTCTAAAAAAATCAAAAATATTTAAATATTCTTCTTCGTATGCAATATTTAAAAATAAGGATAAAATTTTTTTAAAACAGTGTATATCGAAAATCGTGCAACACAGGTTAAATTGACTTAAATAATTATATTTATGTTTTGTTCCAACATTTAGCGATGAACAATAAAGTTGTTTTTATTTTCAGAAATAAGGAAAAGTATGGCATACACAGTTAGTGAAGAAGTTGTTGAAGATAAGAAGGTTAAATGAATACAGCGAGGGAAAGTTGTTATTAACATTTAGATTGTTTTTTAGGAAAGATATTAAAGATTAAATGATAGCTCAGCTTGTTGGTCTATAGCTGAATGAACTACTGATGCGATTTGAGGTGAGATTTTAAGCAATATTATGCTTAAAATAAGTTTAGAAAGGCTGGCAGCTCTTAATTATGCGGGGATCGATACTAAACAAGTTGAATATAATGGCAGCGTTAGCAAGAAAGGAAATGTTTTAGAGCAAGTGTTAATAGCCTTTGCACAACATGGACTGCTGAATAAACTGACAAATATCGTGCTTATTAATAATAAAAAAGGTGGGCATACATAAACTTATATTTATAATGCGATGAGAAATATTAACATTACAAATAAACAATTGTGGGTCCTAGCAAGGCCCTAAAATGATATAATAGGAATTTATACAGTAAGAATTAACGATGGTACGCAAAAACAAAGTTTTTATAAAGATGAGATGCTTTGTTTGCAATAAACAGAGACATATTGTTACCCAATGCAAATATAACTCTTTTTAGAAAAAAGAAAATAATATTAGGCAGGTTAATGAATCCGACAGAATTTAAAAGAGTCGGTCGGGTGAGAAATAGAAGGAAGTAGAGGAAGAGTTTGATAAATTTATTTTAATTCTTTTTTGAAAACATAGATGTTAGAGGGGCAGCAGTAAAGAAAGCATCTTTTTTTGAGGAGTTTAAATTTTAATACTTTAATAGACACAGGGGCTGAAGTCAATCTGATCAGACTAGAATATTTACCAGCAGGTACAACGTTCAAAAAAATCGAGTATACAGTTATAAGCTGTAAATAGATCGGTACTTGGGTCCTTGAGCAAGATATTCTTGAATTTAAAGTTAGATAGCTATGTGTTTAGGGACAAACTTTTTGTTACAAGATACATTAAAATATTTTGTATTATAGGATGTAAGCTTTTTAACAAATAAAAAATTTTATTAAATTTTGTCAAGGAAGGGGTATTCTATTGAATCTTTGAAAATTAGTTAGAAAAGTATTGTGAAATTTTTTTAGTGAAACAGAATATTTTAAACCCATTATGGCGCAACTTTACAAGTTGGGGAACAAAAAGAAAAAATTTTTGAGAATGTTAAAAAGTAAATATAATTAAAAATAATTAGTCCAATTGAGAGCTTGTAAAAAAGTTAAGTGATTTTAGTACAAAAGAAGGACGAGGGAAGCAGACTGTGTATCGACTATAGGAGAATGAACGGTGTTACAGTAAAGGATGCACACCCAATACTTAAAGTTGATGAATTTCTAGATGCATTAGAGGGAACAATTTATTTTACGAAACTAGATTTTGAATCATGATACCATCAAATTGGCATATGTCCACATTATATGAAAAGCGGCCTTTGCATGCAGACAAGGCTTATTCGGGTTTACAAAAATGCCTTTTGGCCTGGTAACGTTTCAAAAAAACAATGAATAATATTTTAAAAAAGATATTTGTTTAAGTTTGTAATAGATTATATGGATGACATAGTGATATATAATAAATGGCAAATTAACGTAAAAGACATGTGAGTCTAGTTCCAAATAAATTAAAGATAGTTGGCTATGGCATTCTTTAAATGTCTTTTAACACACATTCATAGATGTGTCAATGAAGGTCCTGCTGTAACAGGTTGATAATCGCTTTTGGGCTTTGTAATTAGACATTAAAGAATTGTTTTTACTGAACATGTTTTATATATAAAATTTCTTTAAATAGCTTTACTGATTTAAATTCATCAATTATTTTATAAACGTCTAGTCATTATTATGCGCTAATGACTTTTTATATAACTAATCTAATATTAAAATTAATTTGTTAATGGTCTTTCGCCATCATGTAGTATTATAATGCAGGCTATAAGCTCAATTCATCAAGGCGTGAATTTAGAATTAAGGATATAAAAATATAAGAAGATGTTACTTCTCATAAAAGAGTTAAGGTAGATGATCGAAGGATTTAAAATATCTTAGAGCCATCTGTGCTAACTAACAAAAAGAAGTTAAATTTTTTTTTGGGACTGTATAATTATTGTTCTGGGATTATTAAAGATAGTGCTAATATAGTAATCCACCGTACAAGCTTATCGGGCTAAAAATTGAAGGAGAAAAAAAATTCTGGAAAAATTGGGCTAAAAATAAGCAATTTTTAAAAGCCATAGATGAGCCAAAAAATGGGGTTAACAGATCAACCTTAGTTAATATCCCAAATATGAGAAACCAATTTATATTGACTACAGATGTATTTAATGAAGGAAATGGTGCAGTTTAACTCAGCTAATTAAAGGAGAAGAGAAAGTAGTGGCATTTTACAGTTGATTGTATAATAAGACGGAAAAAAACTATTCAACAATAGAAAAAGAATTCTTAGCATTTATGAGGACTTTTCAATATTTTAAAAAATATCTTCTTATTGGAAAATTTATATTGAAGATAGATCATCAAACATTAAAGTATCTTTTTAAGTTAAGAAATATTAAAACAATATTTAGCTAGGAAATTATCAATTTACAAGAACATGATTTTGAAATTTAAGACATCTCAGGAAGTTAAACTTTAGTAATTACTTGAGCAGGGATTTTAAGATAGAAGAAATTTATAGTATTAAAGCGAATAAAGAAAATAAAATCAATAAAGTTAAAAGAACTAAGAGGCATGATTTGATAGAGTTCGATCATAATTGGCTAGGCATGTGTAAACTAAATATGAAATCTAATTTAAGTGTTAAGCATCATTGGAAAGAGATGAATTAAGACAATGAAAATTGTGTAAAAATCGTCAAATATGTCAAAAAAAAGCCCGCAAGCCAAATTTAAGATATTATATTCATTATAACAAAAAAATTGGAGGATATATGGTAAATAGATCTTATAAGGTTATTCAGAAAAAACAAGGATGGATTCAAATTTATACTCAAAATGATTTATCATTTTTAAAAACAGCAAAAGTAATCTCTGTCTATACAAAGGATATGAATACAATTGCTTATCTGATTGATACATATATTGTTAAAAGTATGGACTACTCAAGGTAATATTGACTGATAGCAGGAAAGAATTTAAGAATATATTGTGTGAAGAATATGCAAATTAAAAAAGATTCCTATCGAAATTCAGACCACTATATAAACCGACTACAACGGGGCTAGTGATGAGATTAAATAAGACATAGGGTATGAAACTAAACAGAAATCAAAATTTTTAAAATAAAATTAGGCTTAATGTGTCAAAAAGGCAAGAAATGCTTATATGATTTTTTTTACAGAACGATTGGCTGTGCTCCAATTGAATGTATCAAGGGTAGATCGATAAATAATATGAATGAACAAGAAGGAATAGATGTTACAAGATAAAAAGCATTGTTTAATAAAAAGGTAAAGAATAACTTGAAGAAATATACAATAGAATATGATTTACAATCTACAGAAGAAAGCCAATTAAATAAAAAAATTTTCGCGGGAGATAAAGTTTGGTAAAAGTCAATAGTGCTTTAAATAAGCAATTGGATTTGTAGTGGTCAAAAAAGTAAATTGTTACAAGAAAAGATTTAATTCTTACAAAATTTTGTTTGAAGGTAGGAGATAAATTATGGCTAGCAGAAATTTTGTAATTCTTTTTTAGGGGGTGTAGTGTAAAATATGTAAAACTTTTTAAGGACGGGTGTATTGTAAGAATTATTAAAATATATCAATATTCAATAGTACTATTTCTGACATATTTAACATGTTAAGTTTGTAATTTTTTTAATGATTAAACTCGTGTTTCTTCCAATGCTACGCTTTTATAAATGCTTATAGCATACACGTTTGTATCTATTAAAAAGGCAAAACTTCTTTGCATTTAACACAATATTTTTGACAAATATATTCTTCAAATTATTTTTGATTCTTTTTTGAATAATGCATTAAAAAAAAGAGATTACAATTTTAAAAATTTAAGTAAATTACTGTTTCTTTTAAATAAAATATTTGTAAATTGTTATTTTAGGCGTTTTAAAAGTTTTAAAATTGATAAATTAAATGTTTTTTAAATTTTGTTAATACATTTACAAATCAACTATAAATTTGACGAAATTAACGCAAAAAGTAAATAATTTTATTATAAAGGTGTTTTAAAAATTAAATTTATCAAAAATATTTATTAAAAAAATTCTTATTTCTTTTTCACTATAAATTAAAAAGTTTAAATGATGAGACTAATACAAAAATTAACTATTTAATCAATGTTGTTTTAAAAATTAAATTTATCAAAAATATTAATTTAGAAAATAGTTATTTCTTTTTATTATAAATAAAAAGTTTAAAATATCCCCCACATGAAATTAAAAGAAGTACTTTGTAATACAAATATCTTAGTATTATTTTTTGGGTTTAAATTAGCAACAAATGCACAAGAAATCAGCGAATCAGTTAGGGACTTTTTTTGCACTTTTAAAAATGCAAAATTTCGGGAAATGGATGACGTAGAGAAGATTGAAGATTTATACCATCAAGACGTTGGAAAAAGAGGATTGAGAAGAAATGATTTTTTTGTGATGCTAAAATTTCTTAAATATGTGACTCATGTAGAAAAAACTGAATGGGATCAAATAACTGAGAAATATTGTTGCTCAAAAAAAATAAATGATCCAGAAGAGGTGGAATTATTGAAGAAACAGAATTTAAAATTTTTTAAAATGCTTAAAAAATTTAAGGAAAATTTATTCGACAATCTCAATTTCAAACTTTACCTTGAAAAAACCAAACTATTTGATTTTATTAGTCAAAGCGACTTTAATGTTGAAGTTAATGAATATCCTGAATGGAATGAATTGGATGAGTTGCGTGCATGTGATCGATATTATAAAGTTGATGAAGACGATGAAAGTAATGTATGTGAAAATAGTGGTGAGAATAGAGAAGTTAATGAAAAAGATAAATATAATGAATTTGTTACACTTTATAATTTATCTGTATCCCAAGTTTTATTACTAGAAAAGTATTATCATTTATGGTTTTTGGTTAATAAAAATATAGTGAGCAAAAAAAAACTAGAATTACATTGCTTCACTACATTGCAGAAATATGCTGGTATAACACCGAATAATTCCAAATATTCGCTTTTAAGTGTAATACTAATTAAGTGTTTCGAAATAATGGAATCAGAAGATTAACTAATAAAAATATTTTATTTTAATATTACAAATATAAAAAGAATCTCATTCTTACATTATTTTACTTTATACTTTCAATTACACTTGTAGGAACAATGAGACGTGCCAACGTTTATTAAATTAATTCTAATATATTTGACGTGTTAAATTATTATTTTTATAAAATAATTATATCCATATATTGTTCCAACATTTGGTGACGAACAATAAAGTTGTTTTTATTTTCAGAAATAAGGAAAAGGATGACATACAACAGTTCGTGAAGGAGTTGTTGAAGATAAGAAGGTTAAATGAATACAGCGAGGGAAAGTTGTTATTAACATTTAAATTGTCTTTTAGGAAAGATGTTAAAGATTAAATGATAGCTCAGCCTGTTGGTCTATAGCTGAATGAACTACTGGTGAGATTTGAGGTGAGATTTTAAGCAAAATTATGCCTAAAATAAGTTTAGAAAAGCTGGCAGCTCTTAATTATGCTATGCCGGTATTGACACCAAACCAGTTGAATATAATGGCAGCGTTGGCACGCAAGGGAAATGTTTTAGAGCAAGTGTTAATAGCCTTTGCACAACATGGACTGCTGAATAAACTGACAAATATCGTGCTTATTTAGAACGTATACTAGATTAAGATGTAATCTAGTTAAGTGGTCATCGCGCATGGCAACTTCTAACAGAATCCCAATGGTTTATAGAAGTAAATGCTTCCTGTGTGAGGGGCCACTAGAAGACTTAGAACATTGTTTGATAGAGTGTGCTCTCTTAGGTGAGACCAGAAACCATTATGCAGAGAAACTGTCAGTCTTACAATGTTCAA
>NW_020169397.1:0-11976 GCF_000988165.1 Vairimorpha ceranae
CTGGTTTGGCTTTTGATGATTTCAAAAATTATAATTTATCGAATTGCTTTTTTACCGATATAACCAACTTACTTTCTTTAATTGAAGATCCAAATCATAAATTTGAACTTAATGATTATGATCAGTCTATCGGTTCCCTTTCTGGTTGTTCATTGGTTGCTGTTTTAATTCACTTTCAAGAAGAAGTCAATGAAAAAAATTTAGAGTGTTTCGCTTACGACAATGAGAAAAACAAATTAGAATTTAAAGTAATGATTGATTCAAAAAAAAGACTTGTTTTTTTTATGTTTGACTTACAATATTTAAAAGAATTTAATATTAGACAAGTAGATTGTATAGCTCAGACCCCTATAAAACATTATGTGTCACGCAATATTAGTTTGATTAGTTACTTTTAATAAAATTTTAAGTAAGATATCCTTCGAATTTTTTAAAACTTAAAAAAAATAATTTAAAAAAATTATAGCTCTAAAAATGTAAATAAATAATATAAACTGTTCTTTTCAGTTTTTATTGAAACTTTTTGCCGCTCCATATCAAGTATCAAAAAAAAAATAAATTCCCAAAAAAGTTTTGCTTTATTTTTTCTTAAAACTAATATTGTAAACTTTAACATTGAATGATCTGTATGTTACTGTCATGATGCAGCTGACACATGACCATCAGTCACTGTTTGTTGAATCAATTCTTGTGTGATTAAACAAACAAGTGAGTATTCAATGTAGATCTGTCTTTTCGCTTTCCTTTTAGCTTAACTTTACTATGCTGCATTTTTATATTGTTTGTTTATGTAATCTTTAATTAAGTGAAAACTAAAAATAGGATATTTACACATAAAGGAATGATGAACAATGGGATTAACAAGAAGCCTTTACACAAATTTCCACTAAGTTTTGAAATAAACATAACTTTTCTTTAAAGTCTTCTAAACCGGACATAAACCATAACTAAAACTAATTTTTAATAATTTTTTAGTAAAAACAAAAGTCTGTTTTTTTTAATAAATTTTTGTAAAAGTAAACAAAGTTGCAAAAAAAAGAAATATATCACAAAATGGAAGAAAATCATAAAATGTTTCGATTACTATATCAACCAAATAAATTTTACAGTAAAAATTGTATAAAAATTATAACTTAAAAAAAGATTATTCCTTTTCTTCTCTTAACATCCCAAATGCAAGTTAAAAAAATATTTATTTTTGAACGTGTGACCCACAACGTAAGTAAAAATATGTAGTAAGGATTATTTTAAATTTTAATAATTTTAAATTCAAAAAGTTAATTGCAAAATTAAAATTTTGTGTTTTAGCAAATAAGCAGTAAATATAACTTTATATCTGAATTATATAAAAGTTTTTGTTTTTAACAATTTGTACGAAGTAATAAAATCATTAAATATTTCTATTATAATTTCTAGTTCTTTTTCTTAATAAATGATTTAAAATCCTTTGAAAATATTTACAAAAAGGTAATTCAAAAATTTTTTTTTGTAGGTATTAAACACGCACAACCAATAACAGTTAAGAAAAGATGAAACTATATTCTTTTCCGTTCATCCTGCGATGCTATTTCTGTTAAGATGATATATCAAGGATAATTATTATTTACTGATGCAAAATAAGGGGAAAAACTATTTAAGAAAAGTTACATTAATAAATATGGTTTTCAGTAAAAAGCATTCTTTCACACAACTCAGTCTGTACAATGTTTTTGTCCGGAACAAGCATCGTTCCGACCTAGGTTTTATCGGCAGGCAACATTATAACACCTTTTATTAAATAAAAATTGGTTATGTTATGGATAATCATAACATATGTCCTTGTATTAATTGGTGACATTAGAAACCATTTTACAAATATAAAACTAATTAAACATGAATCTTGAAAGTTAATTAATTCGTGTTTATTTGTTTTACATTTATCTAAAACAAAAGCTATAAATAGATAAAAAATTACCAGAAGATGGAATTAAATAAAAAGTCTTTAAATTTTGGTAGTTTGGTCAAGTACTACCTAAAGAATAGTTCACTGCTAGCTATTTTTGACACATTACTTTATTTTAAAATATGTTTCAATATGGCAAGCTAACTTCATATTTGAATATTTTACTCTTTACTGTAAATGTCTATTATTCAAATGAAAATTTTGCAATAAAAAAATTTGTCGGAAAAACATTTTGCCTGTCATAAATAAGCAATCTAATTTATTTTTAAAATAAATAAAATATTTTAATTACTCAAACAAGCAGAGATTGACAAATAATATATGAGCTACAAATATTTTATTTGTTTTCTAGCTAAAAAATTATAGGGTTTACAAACAAATAATAAAAATATCAACATTATATTATCTTGTTTTAACATAAGTATGTTTTGTTTTAACAATCAATCAAAAGCTCTGATTATTTTGTTTAATTTTGTATTTTTAATTAGATAAAATATGATTGTTTAAACTGTAAAATGTGCATAAATACAAGAAAATTTTTGTTAAGTTTTTTAATTAATATCAATTTCCATAAAAAGCAGCTAACTTTTGATTTTTCTTAAAACATAATTTTATCATAATCTTAATGTTTATTCAATTTTTTTTTGAAGATAGATTTTAATTTAAGATATTGCATAAATTTTATCCCATTTTATTTTGATGTTTTTTTCAAAAATTTATTCTTTCTGATCGTAAAAATTTAATTAAAGTCTTTAACAATTATAAAAAAAATAATTTTTTGTCCACACTATGTTGTACTTTTTTCTTTTATTTTACACTTTAAATTGCTGTGAATTTAAGTATCAGAATAAAAAAACTTTACAATGCTTAGAAAGCAATAAAAATGTTGAGGATAGTTATACATCTATAGAAAAAGAATTTATTGAGATAGTTTCGCAAATTGAACAAAAAAAACTGATAAAAAATATTAATCGAATTTACAAAGTAGGTGGAGATAATTTAATCAATTATTTATATAAAAAAAAGAATTTAAAAGATGTTTTGATTAATTTTATGAAAGATAATAATGAATATTATGTACAAAAGGAGAATATAGAATTGACAACAATAGATATCAATTTATTTATTGAAACTTTTCGCTATCTTTATTATGTCTTGCAACGTGCACAAGATTATTTTAATCGCAAAAGACTGTTACAAATTATCGATAACTTTAGAAATAATATAATGCATATTTTAAAAGAAACTGAGCTGCCTGATATTGATAATAAAAGTTTAGAAAAATTTAATAAATGCATTAAATTTTTAAATGGCCAAATTAACGAAATTATTAGTTTTTTGTATGTTCTTCCTGATTTTATATCTTGCAAAACATTTAAAGAATATTTTTTAACGCTTCTATTTTTGAAACGACAACTAGAAAGCACTGCCAGTGATAATTTTAAGATAGAGTTGAATACAATGATTTATATGGTAGAAAAAAATTCTTTTGATAATTCATCCTATTTAACTGAATGCAAAAACATTTCGAACACAATAGCAAAAGAAATTGAATGTTTATTTAAAATTTACGAAATGTTTAGTAAGCTTCTTAATGAAAGAATTCAAATTCTTTGTAATCGTTATTTTTTATCCAAGAAGACAGTATAAACGATAAAATAAATAATTGATTTATAAAACTTAATATCCTTTTTTAACAAAATTAAAACCTAGACAATATCGAGTTATATAAAACGACTACTATTTACCATATATAATTGTGAGGTAAATTATCACATAAAAATTAAATTTTGATGGAAACGGGAATTTTAAGCTGTCAAACATTTATATAAAATAAGAATAAAGAAATATTTGGAAAAAAGAAAAGATAGACAATTTTAAAGTTAGCAAAAAGCCACGAAGTATTGTACAAGTAAAATTATGAAAAAATTCATAAACTAAAAAGTTAGTAGTTTTTAAAAAGTATATATTATTTTCTTTATACAGAAATAATATGTTTATGTCGTGATGCAGCCAACACATGATCACATTTTAATAATTTTGTTTACACATAGTCTTTTTTTTAAATAAAATAATTTTTTTTCTATTTAAACCTTAAACATTTAGTTTCAGTGCCTTCATCTAGCAATTGTTTGTTTAGTTTAACCTATTTTAACTATAAATACATTTTTAGCTGGAATCTGGAGGAAAAAACAATGCAAAGCAACACGAATTTAGGTAGGCGTAATTCAAATAATGATCTTACTTTAAACGCTTTTTAAACCCCGCCAAACATAAAAAATAATTGTATACATATTAAGGATTAAAAACATATTAAAAAAGTCAAGAATCATTCGGAAAAATGGTTTTTAAAGTATTATCATTTGTTTAATTTTACGTAATTAACATGCTTTGTATTTGTTATAGTTTCTTTGCTTTTTAAAGTAGCAAAATATGTTTCAAAAATGATAATATTTAAATTCTAATTGTAAAAATGTTAAAATATAATAAAACTTTTGATTTTGACTGCAATGTTGCAGTCTGTTTAGGAATTTTGATTGATAATTCCGCTTTACTTAGGCAGTAACGTAGGGGCGTTGAGGAAAGAGATGTAAATTGATTTGTTGTAAAAGCTAGTCATTAAAACGGATATATTTTATTTAATAAAGCTTTGTTAAATACTTTTTTATATCAGTGCAAAAGCCTATTGGTTGTAAAGAAAACAAATGGCTTGGTCTGAGTTGTTACAATCATTTGGTTATAAATGATTGGTTATTTTCTTAGAACGTGTCAGATAAACATTATACGGTATAAGTACTTCCTAAAAAATTAGTAAACAATTTTATATATTCTAAACTTTTTCCTCAATCATATAAAATTATTTCGAGTTCTATTTAAATCCTTAAAGTCTTAACATAACAATTTTATTACTTTAGCAATCAAAAATTAAGATAGAATAAGAAGAAAAATTTTTTTAGAATTTTAAAGTATAGAAAAAATAATATAAATCTATAAATTTATTTTTGCTCAATATTTCATGTATTTAATTACTTATACATTAATTCTCAATTTCACTTACTCAGGTAAACTATAGATAAATTTTACAGGCAATATTCAAGTTTTTTTGACAAAAAAATTATTTAATGCTTAAAAAAATAACAAACAGTTTATTTGTTTCATTTAAACATATAAACCAAATTTATAAAGCTTTGTATGCTTTATGTTGAAAACATATTTTAATACCTACTAACTTCCTACATAAATGACAATTATGATCTAATTTGGTTAAAAAGTCATCAATTAGTTCAAATCCTAAAAAATGACCACAATTTAACCAATAAAACCAACCATCAATCCCTTTTGTTCCATTAGGTTTAAATGAATATGTATTTAGATCTAATAATGTTGTAAATTCGTGTAATTTATCGGTTTTTACAAGAGTTTCTATTTCAGCACTAACGTCTGAAGCACTTTTATAAGCCCTTACATAATATTCCTTTATTGTTTTTACATATTCCATTTCATTGCAAATGATAAATTTTACATTTACCTGATCGTTATAATGTTTTTCAACTCTCAACAATATATTTCGTTTTAAATGTTTTGAATAGCATTGCATTAGTCCTAAGAATAAATTTGCATATTCAAAGCTTAAAATTATTGTTGCATCACAAAAAATGTCAAAATTTTCAGTTGAATTTATAAAAGAACTAAAATTAATACCATCCGTAAAAGAATCATAATCGATACAATTGTTTAGAAAATTAATATCTAATGCTTCTTCAAAACAATTAAAATTAATCCTATCTAATTTATCTTCCTTTTTATCAAATAATAAAAAAGCATGTATTGGAAAGTTATTATTTTGTTGAATTTTAAACACAGTTTCAATAAATTTTGAATTTAAAAAATTTTCGTATAAATTAGATTGTTCAGATGTAGAATATCTTGAGAGAGTTTGTTCAGCTAAGCTAATAATATAAAATAATTCGTAAATAAGATTACCATCTAAAATTAGCGACTGAGATTTTAAGGTTTTGAAAAAATTATCCTTCTTAGCGTAAATTTTTTCTGTAATAGCTTTTATTATTTTCATATTAGTTTTATTTTTTGTAATTAGTGTGATCGGCTGATAATATCTTGTACCATAAGATATAAACGCCGCTTTATACTTAATATCACTTAAAAGGCAGAAATCTTTTAGCCTTGATGTAAACGTAGCAATTAATATTGATTTTAAGCTTAAATTATTGCAATTACAATGTAAAACACT
Organism: Vairimorpha ceranae; assembly: GCF_000988165.1. Taxonomy (NCBI): domain Eukaryota; kingdom Fungi; phylum Microsporidia; family Nosematidae; genus Vairimorpha; species Vairimorpha ceranae. Next base: position 6,195 of record NW_020169397.1, read on the forward strand.
TGTATTCATCAATATCGGTTTAATTAAGTTATATTTCTCAAACTTAAGGATGCTGTATGTTGTTCTACATATATCAAATAATAATTCTATTTTCTCAGTTGCAAACGGTTCGTCACCTAAAAATTCCAAAAGTAGCTTTTTATTTAAAAGACAATGACGACCTTCAATAAATCTTTCAAAATTTTTAAAATATATTGAATCCAATATATTTTTGTTTTTAATATTTTCAGTGCATAAAATGATTACTAAAAAATACGTTAAATGCATATTTGGGCGACAAATTGAGGCAAATATAAATAAATATTATTAATTAAAAAAATATTTTTAAGATGTTTTAGTTCTAAAATAATATATACATTAAATAATGTCAATGTTTATTAGCAACAATACATTTTGTTTGTTGACATATCGATCAGTTTTCAGCTGAATAAATAAACAAAAAAAAAAATATTATGTTAATTAACTTTATGCAATTACAGGTTTAAGGATATTTTTAATTACAAATAAAATAATTAAATAAACTCATATAAATATTTTCTACAACGAAAAAAGTTGTAAACAACAATTGTTTTTTTGTTTAAGAACTAATACAAAGAGTAGCAATAATTATGATGATGTTATGCTTTCAAATCAAAAATATTTTTTTAAATTTTCTATAAAACTTTAATAATTTTTCTATTGTTTTTAAATTTAAAAATCTAAAGTTTTTTCTAGGTTAATAACGTTCAAATAATTTGTTAAAGTTGATAGATAGCGTGTTTATTAATACCAATACTTCTTTTATAATTAGTTGTGACTAATTGCACACACAGTCGTGATGTTTTAAGAAACTCTTTGGGTTAATCACCAATTATGTAAATTTCGCTTTGAAATTCTCGGTGCTTTTTTTATAAAATGAATAATATTCATTTATTTTCAAATTGCCTTGATCCCAACATAGCTATATTCTTTAAAAACAAATTGAAAAAGCTATATTTTAACCTTTAGACCACTTCATTGCACAGATTAATAGTGTTGTTTACAATTTAAACTTTTAAGTTTTTTATCAAAATAGTATATATTATGCTTTTAGGCTATGTAAATATATTTAAAACATAAAAATACATTTTTTAATTTATTTTGTACAAAATATACAAAAAAAATCAACAAAAAATTAGTAGTATTGGTTTAGCATATTATAACAGTAAAAAAATATTTATAATTGTTTAATTTTTATTGTTGATTATTTTTTGTCAGTACCATCTCTTTTTTTTGTGAGACTTTTACACAAGGAATAATTTCTCATCAATACAAAAAATTTATTAATTTCATCTATAAAAATTACGATCAGAAGAATAATATAATTATCACAAATTATTTTGTAAATTTTTACAATTCGACTATAAATTCTTAATTTTTTAGAAATATTGGCATACTCGCTAAATTAATTACATGCTAATTTAAAGGTTTTATAAATTATATATTTTCTCTTTCTTTGCATTTATAGTATCTAAGAAACTTAAAAGACTAGTTAAAGAAAAAATTAAATTGTTTTTTGCCATAGGAGAGATTTGATATTTCAAGTTTTTTAAAGTTTCGATATCTGATTATTATTCAAGATTTACTTTTTTTTTTAAAATAATATTTGATCTTTTTGTATTCTTTTAAAATTTTACGCTTGTTAGCTGTAAAATGATACACTAAAAATTTAATATTAAATTATTTAATTTTTATTTTAAAATGTTTTTATTGTGCCTTATTAAAACTTTGGAAATAACTTTTATATACAATTTTTTTCCTTTATTTTTCACGTTGTTATCATTTTTGAAAATACTATTAAAGAATATACTAATTTTTGGTTTATATTTGACACTCAATTAGTATAATATAATGGTATATAAAATAAACACTTACTATGTTTATTTATACAATTGGTCTTCCTGTAGTTTGACTGATGATCTAGTAAAAACAAAAATTATAATTTGGTTGTAAAAAAGTGATATTTCCTAATTAGCATATTGGCTTTGTAATAAATCATTTTGTGTTGTATTATATAATAAATAAATGTTTTAATTGCAGAGTGTAATTATTTAGAAATAGTCCGCTGTATTATTTTGGCTACTGTTGTAACTTTTAAAATGTATTGTGTTATTAACTGATTGAGATATTGTACAACTTAGTTTATCACATTCATTAGTAAAACATTAATTACGCGTGATATTGAGCGCAAATACATTAATAGTGTGTGCTATTGTGTGGCATAGAATTGCCTTTAAAAATTTTTAGAGGCGAAAGATAACTTAAATTATAATTAACGTTCTTATACTCATTGTTTAAATTTCGTTTAATGTATTTGTCAATTCATTTAATATCAATGAACTAGTTGAGTTTTCGCAATAATATTACAATTCTGTTAAAATGGTTTTAGATTCGTCTGTTGTACTTCTTAGTTACCACATAGTCCTTTATTCTCAAATGCTTTTGAGTAGTCCGATATATTTTCTAGATCTACAAATAAGTTAAAATCTAATATTCGTATAAAACAAAAAATTCTCTGCAACAAATATATCATCAAACGACCAAATTTCTTTAAAAGAATCTTTCTTAACAATTACAATATTGGCAAATTTTTTTGTTTTTAGATAATTCAATGTATTTAATATTTCAAAGTTAACTTTGAAAAAAAGTAAAGTTTTATAAAAAATTATAATAAAAATTTTTTCTAAAAATTTCACAAGGCTAAGGGAAAAAATAAGAAAAATAATGTTAAATTAACAAATATAATTTTTCAATAAATATTTTAATAGTATAATTATGCGTATATTTGATTTAGAAGCTAATTAAGTAATAATAAAAAAAATTCAATTGAATATTAAACAGATTAAGCAATAAAAAATATAAAAAGAAGTGGACAATTTTTTATCCATGGAATTCAGTAGCATAAATAACTGCGATGTACTTGTAATTTCAAACATTTATATACTGCTTTAAATAATCTTACGAACTGACATTTCACTAATAAGAATTTATAAAACAAATAGATTTTTATTATTTGTCGCGAGTTTAGCTGATATCTGAGTCCGATTGATTTTTTTTCTTTTATTTTTTTTACAATTGCTAAAATATAATTAGGCGGTTTGTACTTATAACCTTACCTTACTGTTTCTATTAATTTTATTTTTAACTTCGCATGATTAAGGTATAGATGAGTAAAGAATGTACATCACTTCTTTACTATTTTTAATTATCACTTAGCATTTTAAATGCATTACTAATACTTAGAATTATATATGGCCCCACACGCACGCTATCAACAACAGCATTGCTGTTTTCCCCCGACACTACCCCGGGACATGGGTTTAATTCAAGCATACTGCCCTGTCTACAATACGTCTAGCTAGAATAACTATAAAAAATTATTTTGCAATACAAATCTAGGATGAATATTTTTTTTAAAAATTTTATCCCATAATTGCACCAGTTGAAAATGATGGGTACCAAAATATTGTACAATATTTACGGAGTAAAGAAGTGATAAATGAAATTTATAATCAAGCAAAGCATCAATAATAAAAAAGATGCGAAAACTTTGTTTTGGTAGACAATCTAATTTTTTTAAAAATGTAGATGAAAACTACAAACGTGTCTTTGTTGAGGGCATGACTACTGAAATGAAGCTTGAGGTACAGACCTTGCACAGACACAACAATTATGGACATAATCGTTTATATGGACTATGCAAGCAACTGTATTTCTCTATACCAAGACTGCTTATCAGAGAGGTATGTGCGGAATGCAATATTTGTGCACAAGCACAACCTATCAAAAGAGAAATTTAAACACATTTTGGCGATCAGACTTTTTGAAAGATTGATAATAGATTTTGTTGATTTGAGAAATTATGCTTGTCAAAATGATGGTTATGCCTGGATCTTAACCGGTATAGATGCCTATTGTTAAATACGCCAAAAAAGTATCGAATAGAAATACAAAATCTTCTGAATATATATTAAGTAAAATCTAAAATTATTGCATACAAATTTTTCATGAACTTAGTAAATAAATAATCGATATCCAGCTTCGCCGCAAATAAAATTATAAAAATTGCAAAATTCTAACTAAGCTAATTTTAATTTGATGCAATTTACAAAATAAAGGTCATATGATTCAATTTTATAGGTTGCCTTTTTGTTTTATTTTTTAATATAAGCATACAACTTTTTTTAAATACAAGGGTATATTATTAAAAAATTTTAAAAAGCTTTGTTTGGGTAATAATATGCAACTACTACTGATTTGTAAAAAAAATTAAATTTTTTAGTATAAATATGAAATTTTGCATAAGTATATCGTTAATATCTTAATTTTTAAAATATAAAAAATTTCTTCTAATTTTAATTTAACAACCAAAATAAATAACTGGTAAAGTTTGTTTTAAAAAGTAAAAGGCGACCCAAAAACTTGTACATATATATTTTTATAAATTATATTGGTTTTATGATGTCTTTTACTTTTTTTAAACATTAAATTTCTTTATTACTAACAAATTTGTAAGTTTTTTTATTTAATCACAATGTTGCTTAATACCTAATAAATATCATGTTTTTTACCTAATGTTTATAAAAATGAATCAAACCTAAGCAAATATACTTATTGAAATATAACGATTAATTAAACTCTTTATTTGTAGAAAACATCCTTCACTCCAAAGTCGCTATTTATATTTAACGTGAACCCTTGTTTCACCTGTGATTCTTTATAAAGCAGTCAGCGATAAGAACAGCTAATTGGCCAGCAATAAATACCATCATAAACTGTCTCAAAGCTGACGTGCTTATTTCCACGACAATACTATAACGATATAAATTACTCAGACTAAAGGATAAACAAATTTTATAATTTAATATTATTAATGCTACTTAAAAAATTTACTTTGTCAAGTCTTTCTAAGAACTTGCAAGTATAGTTGAGATAATAAGATATTTTTTAAATTTTAAATAACATTACCAGAATCAAAAGCTTTTATGAAATTTTTTATTTTATTTGCTTCGTAATCTCTAACTACTTATAATAAATGTTTTAAAATTAAAAACATTTGATTTTAACTAATAATATTAGACATTTTCAATTTTATCAACTTTAGTAATAAATTATAAAAAATATGTTAAGATTATTCATAACAACATTTCTTAATAAATTACATATAATAACATTAGTATCTGATATTCAAAAGACCCAAAATCACAATTAAAAATTAGACTTAATTAAAGCAATTTAAATACTTATAAAGATTATTTCTTTTATAGGATTAAAATTTAGTATATAAAATAACGATATTTTAATATAATTAAAAACTTACATTTGCAAAATTTATAATTAACCAACTTTAGTATTATTTTAAATATTTATTTTATTGTGTGAAATATATAAAAAATTATATTATAGTTCTATTTAAATATTTGCATACAACTATTGTTTGTAAAAATATTCCCTCCTTTTTTATTAGTTTTTTATTTTTTATGACCCCTCACAAAAAAATGGCCAGAACTGCTATGACAAACACTAATAACAAGGGAAAAGCAAAAAAAAGTACACATAAAAAGCCTGAACAAAAAGATCAGAAAACAAAAGAAAGAAGATCTTTTAGTATTAGAAAACCAAACATAACAGCTAGTCAAAGCGCTAAGAAGACTACAAAGAAACCTAGATCGATTGTACTAAAAGAGATAAGATTTTATCAAAAATCTACAAATTTTTTAGTAAGTAAATCTCCATTTACTCGTATGGTCAGAGATATTACGCG
>NW_020169398.1:0-11890 GCF_000988165.1 Vairimorpha ceranae
TTACGCTATCCCGTTTAAAACGGGACTCAAACTCGATACGTGCTTTCTTTGTTTAAATTATGTGTATATGTCTTTGTGCATGTATGTATTGTTTATTATTGAACATTGCACACTTTTAATTATAAAATGACAATAGAGCATATTTTACAATTTGAATAAAACTTAAGAAAATATTTTAGAAAGTTAAGCTCTATATAATATAATCAACTATGGAAGATTGTTATTTATTTGAAAAAACGTTTTCCAAAATTTGAAAAAAGAAGGGTTAAAAAATAAAAAAATGTTCAGATTCAAACTTTTTATATATATTGATGATGATGATGATGATATTGTAAATTCTAATAATATTTTAATCAACCAAAAATTGAAAGGTCTGGCGCGAATTAAAAAATACCGTAAATTTTAGAATATAAATTATCTTATTGTTAGTAAATAATTAATAACGAAATATGCCAAAATAGTAAAAAAAAGAAACAAATACAATTTGTGAATGAAACATGTAAGTTTTTTAAAATTTGACATAATATATTTAATTCGTATCAATTATAATCTCCAACAAATCTGATACACAAAAGTATTATGGAATTTGTAAACAGAAAATGTTATTTTAACGAATTTAATTCTGTGGAAAATACAAATGAGGTGGCTAAAGAGTCACTTATATTAGTTTATTAGTTATGTCTCAGAAAAATTAAAACTTCACGTGAAATTTAATAAAATATAAAAACTTAGACAAGGCTAAAACTTGAATTTAATTAGCAAAAATTAGTGATATTTATAAACTCTTTTCACAGTTCTTATATATTTAAATAAAATATTCAGTACAATAAAGTTTTATATAAACAAATTTACTGTTTCTTAGATAAAAGTCGACAGTGACTGGAATCGAACCAGCGTGAGGAAACCTCAATTGATTTCGAATCAACCGCCTTAACCACTCGGCCACACTGCCTAGATTTCTGCTTTATTAACATTTTTGTATTTGTAAAAATGAATATTTATTGCTGCGCTGCATTTAGACAGGTAACAAAAAAAAATAAATAAATTTACAATGTTTATTAAATTTTACAGAAAGACAATTGTTTAAGTATTTGAACAAAAAAATTAAAAAAGACTGACTCTTTAAAATAATAAACACCATTTTTGAGAACTTTTTTTAGCGTTAAAACAATTTGCAAATATACAACGGTGCACTTTAGGTTTTATTTTTTGCATAATAGAAATATTAAATGTATACAATGCAAGGATGTCATATAAAAAGGCAATCAAAACTGAGAATTGATTTATAAAAATTAGTTATCACTTTTAAAATACAGAAAAATTCTAAAATTTATCTAATCAACAATCAAACTAAATTCAGATATTAAATTTTTTAATTTAAATAAAAACATTGTAAATTAAAATTATACTTTTGATTTTGCTTGATTTGGACACAATTAACTTGACGTAAAAAACATAATTAATATTTGAATGTACAACAGCATAATTATTTATTCATATATGATATCTATATTAAATTAAACCGGTTATTTCACATGTATGTAAAATTAACTAAGTAAATTTTAAAAATATACTTAATTTTATAGATCTCATGACAGATGTCAAAAAGACAATCAGTAAAAAAACATTTCTTTTAAAAAACAATAAGAAATTTATTGTATATTTTTTTAATTTAATTGGGTATAAAAATTTGCTTTTTACCCCATGTATGTTATTTATAGTTTTATCTGCAATGCTTAGAGGTGTAATTAATCTTACTATTGAAATATCTGGGGAGTTTTACACAAATGATTTTAAGGTTGATCAATATAAAATGGCTATAAACCTTGATGAAGGAATGAATAATCAGGAATTTCAAAGATTAATTAAAAAGGTTGCAATATCATACCAAAGATTTGCAAAGTTACGTCCTCTGCCAGAGTCTTTTTCAGGCAAGTATTTGAATAGTTCATGTAACGAAACAACATACTCTTTGAATCCTATTATTGTAGTAACTGTAAACAATAAACTAATTAGTGCAAGAAGATTAAAAATACTAAAAATTATGTTTATGATAACGCGATTACAGCTTCAAAATTGGGCCATTATTGATATTTTTGACGAAAAGATCGAAAAATATCTTAAAAAGAGATTTAATGTAAAACCAAAATATCCGATGTGTAAAGATGTTACTAGAAAAAGATTACTTAAACTTAAGGATGCCTGTGTAGTATTAAAAAGATATAAAAAACAATCAGTTCTTCATTTAGCTAAACATTTTATGATGTATTACACTAGTGAAAATTTATCTTTGCATTTTACGGACATGTACAATTTTTTGTTGGCTGATGATGAAATGATATTTGAATGTGATGAAAAAATTATTTCTGTCATCTGCCTAGTTAAACTACATATTCTAGTCGATTTCGTATTTTCATACGACGAATTAATGTTTTTAAAACATTTATATTAAAAATGATTTAATTTTATATGTACGTTTAATTATTATTGCACATAAAATTTTTTTATTAGCTATTATTGCTTGGCCTAAAAATCACCGAATAATTTTTTGCCATTTAACATTACAAAATTTATTAAAAAATATTTTTAAAGCAATAAGGGAAAAGATAAGGTTTGAGGGATACTTTTATTTTAAAGAATTTAACATAGAAAAATTGATTTGGCGGCGTAATAAGCGGAGATGCACCTCTTTGCTGAAAACTACTACTATAGGACTAATCTTTTAGAAACATCATTATACAACCATGCAAAAGATGAGGAAAAGTACAACAAAGTTTTGTTTTCTGCTAAAATTAAATAAGGAGCAATTGAAATTTTTAAACCGGCGAGACGTGTAATTATAATGCTTCAAATGCATTTTAAAATTATATTCACCTTTCTTTAAATATTAAAAAGATTGAGAATTAGTCAACGAACAAGAAAGAAAAATAATTTAACAATACATAACGATTATAATATTCCAGAAGAATTGAGAAAACAAGCAAAAATGCAAAGTTATTGTATTATGATTCTGGAATGATGGATGATAACAGAATAGTAATTTTTATGACTAAAAAAAATCTTGAGCATTTTATAAACTATAAAATTGCTGTATGTGATGGTACTTTTAAATCTTCATTATCTAAATTTGAAAAATTATTAGTCTTTAATGTAATGCGAGCGTTGGATAAAAACTTGGGTTTATTTATTAAAATTATTTAAAAGTGTTTCTGTCAAATATATTAAATCTGATATATTTGACAGAACACTATAAATACATTAATATTCCTGCAGCGAGAAATATTAATTTGCCTTCGATATATCGTTATATGAAACATGAAGCGAATTATTTTATACAAAGCTTTTTAATGGTTAGGTACTGAGCGCAAAGAAATTATTAGACCTAAAAGTATAATACTAGATTTTGAATCGGTCAGCTACAAATGCTGCAAGAATATCTTATAGAATCTAAGTTTTATCTGCGTGGCTCTCATTTAGGACAGATTATATGAAGGGGGTTCAAGCTTTAAAACTTTCTAGAAAATTCATAAATATTAGCAAACCAAATTTCATGTAAAGATGTTATTGGCTTTAAGTTTTATACCAGAGCATGAAGTTTTATTTGTAATTGCCTGTTTAAAACAATTTCTTTAAAAGAAAAAATCAACATATGTTTTAAAACTCTTTAATTGATTTCAATCGGAGTATCTAAATCAAAATGAAACAAATTAGAGTATTTCATTTTGGAATGTGTATACTAGAATTTTAGTAATATTCTCGCACTACCAATGATATAATAGACTTTCACAGACATCTCAATAGTTTGCTAAAAGTCAAGAAAGCCTTTTTCTACATAATTTTGAAAGAATTAATAATAGAACAAAAACTAACAGAAAACAAATCAATAAGATCTTTGAGTAATGATGTGGCCTGTAAAGATAAGAAAAGCTTAAAATAAATATTGAAGGGTTATAATAATTATTATGGAGTAGATTTCCTCAAAAAATGCATTTACATTTAACTGGAAGCTGGATTAAATTAAACATTTTAATGATCAAATTTTCTTCTTTGTTTTCTTTTACTTTCAAAAATTTATTTTAAATTATTTCTAAATATCTTGGATGATCTCAAATTACTAATACTTACAAATTCTGGTTTAATTATTAATTTAATTTTAAATCCTTAAATTATTCGGAGGGGGGGTTGGTCCTAACGCATTTATATTTATACAAATTGGCTTTTTTATGTTCATTTACTGATAATTTTGTCTTATTTTTCTTTTATTTATTAGTATAAAATTTTTTTATATTTTATTAATTAATCTAAAAAAATTTAATTTTTTGTGTATAGATGTTTTAAATTGAAAAAAAACGTAAGTAATCTACTTATTACATTAATTTATAACAAGAAGTACATAAATCTTACTTACAAACTTGTAAAAAATTAAAATTTAATACACACACTGATGCTAATACAAAATGGGAAAAACTTTTAAAATTTAAAAATGTACAGAAGCGAAATTTAAAAATAGAATTTTATTTTTTTACAAAAAATTCAAAGTTACTTATAATTGCATTTCATAAAAAACAATTTTTTTACATAAAAATGTACTCTTGATAAGATTGTCAGGTTAAAATAAATGAAAATTTTTATTTGTTCATTTAAAAATAAATCTCACCTGGAAATAAAAAATAGAACTTTTAAATTTTCTTTTAAAATAATAATATAAAAAAAATTAATAAGTTTTATGTTAAAAAGGAAAAATTTTTGCTTAAGCACAAAATTATAGCCGAATATAAAGTTGAAAAGAATCAAAAATAATTGCATAAAAATTTAATTTACATATTCCTTATGTCTATAACAATGAACGAATATATAAAAAAAGCAAGCTATTCGAACTAAGGGTTGGAGTAGAAAATATTTGTTTAATGAAAGTGATTTATTGTTTCTTAACAAGGAAATTTTAAAGAAACCAATATTAGTAATTTAAACTGACGAAAAAAAATTTTAAAATAAGAAAAAAGGAAGTAGCTGCTAAGACTATTAGTAAAAAGCTAGTTGATTTGGGTTGTAAAGGCAGGATAAAAGCATGTAAATCATTTTTGTGAAAAAAGTATTCAAGATAGACTAAGACCAGCAACGGAATGGTATTATTAAAAGGAAAGTTACTTTAAAGGTATTAAATAGAGTGATTAATCTAAAACATCACTGTTTGAATCAGATGGAATAGCTTATTGCCACCGGAAAGATGGTTTGCGGTATGATATGAAAAATCTAAAGCCTACTGTTAAGCATGGTAATGGTTTAATCGTGATTTGGAAATGTTTTTTGGAGAAAGAAGTTGAGAATATCAACATAATTGAAGGTAAAGTAAGTAGTTAAAAATATACTACAATCCTCAATTATAATTTCTTTAAAAGTGAAGAGGATTAGAATTTAAAATTTTTTTTATTTTAACGAGATAATAATTCAAAGCACAGGTCAAAGCTTGCAAAAAAATATAAAATTAATTAATGGCTATCACAAAAGCCTGATTAAAATCTAATTGAGAGTCTATGGTCTGTTCTAAAGAAAAATGTTAGTGCTAGACGGTGTAAAAATATCTAAGAATTAAAAGTTGTTGTAGTAAAAGAATGGATAAAGACACCCAAGAAGCTGTGCCAAAAGTTGGTTTCAAAACTAAAAAAAGATATAAAGTAATATTAACGGGAAAGATGAGCATACAAGTTATTAATAAAAAACTCTGTTTTTTATTCCTACCTAAAATTAATTTATTAAAATCACTCAGATATATGATTAGGAATTAAATTAAACCACATTACGTGTGAAAATGTATTTAAACATATGCATTAAATGTTGGTTTTAAATGAATAAAAACAAGTAGGCAAATTATGAAAAAAATAAATTCTATTTTTTAATTCCGCTATTGTACACAAACCGTTTATATATTTCTCATATATTTTAATTAAATTATTGGTATAATAAAATTTAACAAATAAAGTTTATTGTTTAAAAATAAAATTTTACAATGACTGGATTTAAACCAACGCTAGATGAACTTATTTAATTTTGATTCAACCTTCCTAACTACTCAGCCACACTGCCTAAATTTCTAGTTGTATTAACATTTTTGTATTTGTAAAAATGAGAAATTATCGCTGCTACTTTTAACAGGTAACTTATTATTAGAATATAATGCTAATATTGTTAATTAAATTATGAAAAAATGTTTGTATAAATACTTGCACAAAAAAAATTAAAGCAGATTGTCTATTTAAAATAATAAACACCATTTTTGAAAACTTTTTTTGGCGTTAAAACAATTTGCAAATATACAACGGTGCACTTTAAGTTTTACCCTTTGCATGACAAATAATAAATGTATACATAGCAAAGATATCATAAAAAGAAAATCAAAAATGAGAATTAATTTATAAAAATTAGTTATCGCTTTTAAAATACAGAAAAATTCTAAAATTTATCTAATCAACTATCAAATTAAAAATTAGTTGTAACATTATTAAACTTAAACTAAAAAAAATACAAATTATTTATTCACATATGATATCTATTTTAAATTTAACCTGTTATTTCATATGTATATAAAATTAATTTTGATATTTTTTAATTTAAAAAAATATACTTAATTTTATTTTAAAGATCTCATGACAGATGTCAAAAAAAGACAATCAGTAAAAAAACATTTCTTTTAAAAAACAATAAGAAATTTTTTGTATATTTTTTTAATTTAATTGGGTATAAAAATTTGATTTTTACCCAATGCATGTTATTTATAGTTTTATCTGCAATGCTTAGAGGTGTAATTAATCTTACTATTGAAATATCTGGGGAGTTTTACACAAATGATTTTAAGGTTGATCAATATAAAATGGCTATAAACCTTGATGAAGGAATGAATAATCAGGAATTTCAAAGATTAATTAAAAAGGTTGCAATATCATACCAAAGATTTGCAAAGTTACGTCCTCTGCCAGAGTCTTTTTCAGGCAAGTATTTGAATAGTTCATGTAACGAAACAACATACTCTTTGAATCCTATTATTGTAGTAACTGTAAACAATAAACTAATTAGTGCAAGAAGATTAAAAATACTAAAAATTATGTTTATGATAACGCGATTACAGCTTCAAAATTGGGCCATTATTGATATTTTTGACGAAAAGATCGAAAAATATCTTAAAAAGAGATTTAATGTAAAACCAAAATATCCGATGTGTAAAGATGTTACTAGAAAAAGATTACTTAAACTTAAAGATGCTTGCGTAGTATTAAAAAGTAATAAAAACCAATCAGTTCTTCGTTTAGCTAAACATTTTATTATGTATTACACTGGTGGAAATTTATCTTTGCATTTTAAGGACATGTACAATTTTTTGTTGGCTGATGATGAAATGATATTTGAATGTGATGAAAAAATTATTTCTATCATCTGCCCAGTTAAGCTAAATAATTTAGCCGATTTCGTATTTTCATACGATGAATTAATGTTTTTAAAGCATTTATATTAAAAATGATTTAATTTTATACGTACGTTTAGTTATAATTGCACATAAAATTTATTTTTTTGAATTAGTATAAAAATTTTCTTTATATTTTATTTATAAATATAAAAAATTTTTACGTTTTTTAATTTTTTGTAATCTAAGGTTTTAATCAAAGTAAAAGATATGAGTAGCTTAGTTGTTTTACATTAATTTATAACAAGAAGTACGTTAATACCTCCTACAAACTTGCCACTTATTTTATAATTAAATTGAAGCATTGCTACTTTACAAAACAAATTGAAAAATTTTTTTATTCAAAAAATTGACTACACGAAACCAAATAAATAAAATTTTTTCTCAAAATAAATCTTGGATTATTTAAGGATTTGACTGATTTTTAATGATCTGCATATCAATAATAATTTTAAATTGTATTTTTCTTTTTATTTAAACATTCAATAATTAATTTAGCCATAGAATGTATAAAACTAATTATAAGGATACAAAAAAGTCTTTGTTAAGAATAGGATATACTATTTCTGATTTTTACAAATTAATAAAGTAAATTCTAAACCTGTTATTTAATTATAATCTGTGCAATTTATAAAAACGATTGAATATAAAACATATAACTAAATTATTTTTGCTGGTAAAATTATCGAGCTGTTAATTTTGCACAACAAATATTTAAATATAAAAAATATATCTATTAACGTTATAAATTTAATTAAGATAATAAATTTAAATAAAGCTTTTATAAAACGGCAAATTAAGATCACTGATCGTATTACCATTGCCACCGACAACAAAAACAAAGAATAGTAGGAGGTAAAATCATTATTAAAAGAACGATGAGGATTAATACTAAACCAAAGAAGACTATATCTAAATTAGTTACTGAATGAATAAAATTTTTAAAGCAGGAAATTTTGCTAATTTTTTTCTCTTTTTGGGAGAATTTTTGATTCTTTAAATCTTGCTTAAGCACCCCGAAATCATTTTCGATATCTACCGCTCTACTTAGTTCAAATAATATATAAATAAAGCAAAACAACATTAAGGGGTACTTTCTTGGGTGTATTTAAATAAAAAATTTTTTTAAGTATTTACACAATAATATAATCTAAAATATTTAATTGTTTATTTTTCAAATTTAAATTTACAAAAGACTTCTATATAACAATTGTATAATAATAACTCTAAAGACAATAACTGTCATTTTAAAAAAAAATAAGAAAAAATAAATGAAATCAATTAAATAAGATGCTTTTTAATGTTTAACTGCAACGACCGTTTGTCTTTCATTTATTATGGCGGTGCATAGTGCAAAAGCATAATTATAACTTGACATGTAGTGTTTTTATAATTTTATGAATTATTTTTAAAAGATCAGAATTGTTTTTTAATTAATCAAAACTCTTGCGTTGTGTAATGCGAATCATCAATGATTTATAAGTTTTAAAGTCAAAAAATCTCAAACTCGGCTATTTTTACATTGTAGAAAATATTGTCTTATTTTAATTTATCATTTTAAAATTTATTGAACAAGATCAAAAATATAGAAATGTCATGCTTTAAAGCTGTATAGAGACATTTTGTGCACAAATTTTAATAAACGTTAAATTTGGTAAATTGTTTTTTTGTTAATTGGAGAAGTAGAAATTGGGTTATGTTTATAATGTTCTGTCAAATAGAATAAATTAAATCGCTTTTAAAAGCATTTTAAATAACTTTGATAAATTAAGTCTATTTTTTTATCCAACAGGAGTTAAGTATAATTATATAAGGTTACGAAATTTGAGTAAGACTGTTTTAGTATTTTTAACTATTCAAATTTAAGGTTTTACTTAAAAAATGTTATTTTTAAACAAATGAATGTATTGTAAAACAAAAATTTAGCATTTTTTTCTACGTAAAGATTATATTTGACAAGAAAAATACAGCAATGTAATATGTTTTACCATACAAAGCTTAAAAATATTGTTTTATTTAACTTTTAGACCTGTTGTAAAAAGAGGTTTTCAAAAAATTTAATATACCTTTTAATAATCTTATCACCATTTTAAAAGATTATTCTTATTACAATGCATTAGAAACGTAAAATATTTTTTATGTATGCTTCTATTATTAATTACAACAAGATAATATATTCTTGAATGCAAACTCAAAAAATGATGATTCTAAATGACAACAAAAAATTGAAAATTTGATTATCTATTTTTTATAGGTTAAATTACTGGTTTACTATTTTACAGTAAATTTTATAAAATAAAAACTACTTACGAAGGGCTAAAAAAAAGTAAACTTCTTATTATATTTTAAAAAATATATTGAATTTACTAACTTTATTAAAAATAAACTAAATTTTTATTATTTAATTTAAATTTTAATTAAAAAGTTTTTTGACAAATACACAA
The DNA here is from genome assembly GCF_000988165.1 of Vairimorpha ceranae. Lineage (NCBI taxonomy): Eukaryota > Fungi > Microsporidia > Nosematidae > Vairimorpha > Vairimorpha ceranae. The sequence goes on from NW_020169398.1 coordinate 9,901, forward strand.
ATAAATGAAAAAGTAAAATTTTTTAATAATAAAGTCTTATTTAAATCATTAAAAAAATTGTAAATATACATGGTAATAAATGTAAATTATTAATTAAAATATAATTATATATTTAATTATTCATTACATCTAACTTCAATCGAAGTATAAAAAATATTATAGTGCTTTTTATGCAATCAAAGATGCATCTTTTAAAAATATCTTTATTCTTCTAATGTACACAAACTCAATCTAATTGTTTCACCATCATAGAATATACTTTTAATATCCAATAAAGAGATATTCTGCATAGAATACATTATTTGCTCATAAGAATCATTTAATATTGTTGTGCGCAAATTTCTAAACACTGCTACAATACAAAAATTAAGTATATTAAATCTATTTGAATCACTAAGGAGTCTATCCCATAACCAAATAACTTCTTCAGTTTTGAATTCCGTTGAAAATAAAAAAAATAACCATTTTAAAAAAATAGGCGACTCGTGTATGCTTTTTTTTACACAACAGGTGTATAACACAGGATCAACTTTATTTAAAATGTCCCACACGTTACACATTAAAATTTTCAGGTTCTGTTCGTTATCAATATAAGATAAAAAATTTTCGTAGAGGTTTAACATTAGATAGTTGAAACAGTAAAATGCATCTTCTTCCGCATATAATGTATCCTCACTATCATCACTTGTAATAAATACTTTGTAAATAGGTATTAATAACATTACCATGCCCTGAATATATCCTACTGATTTGTTGTGTAGAACAAAACATTTTAAAATCCTTATAATTTTGCTTCGATGCGTAAGATTACTATTTTTATGTTTTGTATCAAGAAACGCACATGTTTCTTTTTTATAAAAAAGTACAGGTTCAATAAATGTCCTTGTAACATCATTTACTAAAACATCATAGTAACTAGTTTCTGTATTTTCTATATCATTTAAGTAACTTTTGTAAGCTTGTCTTTGCTTTTTATAATACAAAGAACTCTTAAACTTATTACTTGAAAAATAACCCAATAAAATTTTCCAGCATCGAGGGCGATATTTCGCTTGTAATAACCCCAGGTAGCAAAATTTTCTAATTGTTTTTATATTTATAGGAGTAAAATCATATGGATTAATTTGTTTAATAATTTCAGTTGTAATATTAAATTTACGGATATTATCATTATCTTCAGATTTCATAATTTAAAATTAAAAAAAAAATTTAAGAAAAAATACACCAATAAAAAAAAGTAAAAATTATAGGCTACACAGTCATGAAAATTGATTTCTTGGTATAAAAAAATATTTTCTAATTTAGTCAAACAAAATTTATTTTTTTTAAGTTTGTAACGTAAACGACAAATAGCCTACGTTCACCATGTTAAATATTAGGTAAAAAGCTGCTTTGAATTGTTTAATCTTGAATGTGGTAGAAAGATAAAGGCAGCACAAATATTGCAATGATTTACAAATAATAATGCTACCATTCAATAAAATATTTTATTAATATTGGTAATACGTTTACATCCGTTATAATTCATATGTTTTAGAAAAATTTAATTTCATACTTTTTTATTTTAAGATTATTTATATTTTGAAACCCTTCTTATGACAGGCCATCTTAAATTGCGTGATATTAATTTTATAACAAATTCTTGCCCAAACGTTATATCCCCTTGTTTTACTTATATCTTTGATAAAAGCTATAAAGTACCGAAAGCAAGCGTATACATACTTTTAAGCTACCCTGATTTTTTTACAAGATTAAAAGATTATTCAACTTTTTTTGAGCTGCAATGTGAACATTTTTTAATGACTTATGATTCTTTTCTATCTGAATGTATGGTAGGGACAAGTATATATACGACAGATTACGGTATAGAAATACATTTTTGCGGTATATCTACTAGAATTAGTGATGTTTGTACACTTTATATTAATTTTATATTTAATAACCAAGACGAAAGCAGGTATCATTTAGTATATTTACAAATTGAAAAAAA
>NW_020169399.1:0-11613 GCF_000988165.1 Vairimorpha ceranae
AGATATTGTTAATATATTGGTATTTTACCGAAACGCTCTTACTTATTGGTCCACGTTGTAATTAATACCACAAATATGATTCCTAATAGCAGAAATAAGCTTAAAATGGCATATGAAGGAATGTTTTATAATTTTGTAAGGGTGAACTGTGAAGTAAAATATTGAAGATGTAATAAAAAAGAATGTTCTGGATATTTTATGTAATAATATGAATGATAAATTTCGTTATCTATCAAACTATAGCCAGTTGTAAGACAATTGAAAAGCTTTTTCTAATAGTATTAGCAATTAAGTTTAAACAAGGGCGCTTTAAACACTCATTGATGTAGCTTTTTATGCTATTACCAAGGAAGGATGTCTTTTAGAAGTATATAAGTCAAGAATACTTAAAGACCTTGTAACGAATACTAGAACGAAAATAGCTTCAGTAAATAACTAAAATCTGACATTCCGCTAGAATGTCAAAAATATAAGACGGCCAGCAATTTTTAATGCTAAAAGAGAAATAATATTGTTTGAATAAAACAGTAATTTTTAAAGGTACAAATATGCTGAGATTTTTACAATACAACATCGTCATCATTTTTACTAAAACATTTAAAAATGCATTTAGTGACTTCAAACAGCTTTTTACTTTTTTTCAAGAATTAGAGGCAAATACACTTTTATTTTGTATTGTTTTGGGAAAAAAAGATCAATATTGCATAAAATATAATGAAATTTATTGTAAATGATATAAAAATCAAAATAAAAACAAACAAAACATTTGATATAGATTTCGCATGTTTTAGTTTTTAACTTCAAAAAGCGTTGTGCTTCAATGTATAATTTCAGGTTGTTATTCTCGTCTAGGTCAAATCATTTGACGAAAGTTACAAATTGTCAGTAAAGATAATGCTCGGCTTAGCTTTTATTCCCACGGAAGATGTATTAATGATGGCAAAAAAATTTATGTTAATCTACATAATTAGAATTAAAAGATGCAATTTGCACATTTAATTGATTTGAAAAGCATTTTACAATAAATGATCTAGATAGAAACAAAAATATTGATTTGTAAGCGTATATGAAAGAACTATGCAATATTTATTGAAAATATACAATTGACTCAAAATAAATAAAAACATCCAATTTAATTAATAAAAAGAAAACATATACAACTTGCTACAGTTGTTAATAAAATAAAAAAAGATCACCTGAAGTCAGAAAAAATCTTAGTTATTTTTTTATGTTAACTATAATAACCAAAAAAAACAATAAAATATGTAAAATAGTTACAGAATACAATTCTTATAAAAATTTTGATTATTAAAATGCTGTGATTATGTATTTTAGTTGGAAAATTAGAATAAATTTTTTATCAATAAGAAGTAAAAAATTTTGTTATGAAAAGCACTTACAGGTTGGCATTAAATAAATAAAAATTTTATACTAATTAAGTTTATTTGCCAATAAGCAGATGTCTATGGATATTTCCTATTTCAAAAGATGATTATATTTAACTCTTGTGCACTGAATATTAAAATAATTTTTCTCATAAATCAATCCTATTGCGTTTGTCAATATTTCAGATTATTTTTTTTTGTAAATTTTAAATAAAAACCTGATTTATTATTTTACATGAAACTATTTTTTTTACTTTTTAAAAAAAAGCTTTTTTTTAATGACTATTAACAAAATTTTTGTGTACGATATTAAAAAAACAATAACATTTACTTTAAGAAGTAAATTGAAAAGAAGCAAAATTTTTAATCGAAATTTTTACGTATAGTATCAGTAAAAATGAAATTATCACTAAAAAAATAAAAAAGCAAACTACTAGACAAACAGCTATTTTATTAATCATATCCGAATCTAATAAAACATCTTTCTGTCCTTCAATTTTAGTTTTTTCCCCCGTATGCTCTATATCAATCAAATAAATTGTTCTTTCAGCTGGATTATCGAAATATTTTGTACCACCAGTATTGGGTTTTAAATATTTATAATTTTCATTGTATAAGTAACTGTCACCATAAAGTAGTTCCATAGATCTTATATCTGTTTCTTCTACCATAATAGTGCTATTTATTGCTACAAAAAATAGGTAGAACATTTAATGGGTAAATAATTTTCTTTATCCATTAAATGCCTAATAAAGTAAAGATTTAATTTAAAAACAAACATTTAATTGTATTTTATAATTAGTTTAGCTTAGTTAAATAAAAAAGACAATAATTCAACTTTAGATCTGGTTTAGATAAAATTTAATTTATACAATTTTTACTTTAATTTTAAAATAATTCTATTTAACAAAATTACAAAAAATCAACATTATTTTAATATAAATAAAAATTTAAAAAATTAAGCTTTTTTTATTTAAAAGATAGTACCTGACTAGAGTGTTATTAAAGTTGGTAAGCATAATTATTATTTACTTTTTATAGAAAATTAATTAAGTAAATTTTGCTGAAGTAAACAAAAAAACAAAAATTTAATTATTTATTGTTTAGTTTTTGTGTAGTAAGTCGGGTTATTAGAACTTATGCATTAGAAAATTATCTATATTTTTATGGTCAAATTACATCACTGTATTACTATTATAAATTATTGTTCAAACATTATAAACTTTTTTTGTATTTCCATACTTTTTTGTTTATTCTTTTTTCCTTAGAAAATTCTTTTTCCGTAATCTTAACATTTGCGCATTTTTAGCACTAGCATGCCAAAGGGCTTTTCTTGGTAAAAAAATATTATTAATTTTCATTAGGATATTATTATAGGGATGACAACTGGCAGTACGTTACCAGGCTAGGGATTCACTGGATATTGTGGTTGGTAAAGCTTATATGGGTATAATGATCGTTATGGATTCGAAATGCTATAGCTTCATAGCTTGTTGCGTTTTTACCGGGCGGCTCTTCAAATGTAATTTTTACTGTAGATGGAATGAGATTACAGATGTAATACAGCTATATCAATTACCTTTTTAAACTATTATATGCCTTCTTGCAATTTTTGGACATTTACACCATTTAGTTTAAGCAAACAGCCAAGCTTAGGATACGACTGTGTCGGCAAATATACAATAACAGTTGTTGTGTCAACGTCAAGTTATTACTTAGCGATTTCGTAGTGTTAAATTCGAATCTTTCTTCCTTCAGCATCAGAATAAAGTATATACAAATAGTTAAAATTTTACTATAATAACCCTTAAATTGAATATTTACACAAAGGTATAAACATTGAAAAAATAATATTGACGAATATACAAAATTTTAAAAGTTTTTTTTTTTTCAATCAAAAAAATTTATAACATCCTAAAAAATAATAATTATTTTTTTTTGTAAAATATTCCAAATAGATTTAAATCAATAGAATTTAAATTTTTTGTGTCTTATTTTTGAAGTATACAAATTAATGGTATTTGTACATTTAAAACTTAACTTTATTATAAAATGTAGAATGTATAGTAAGCCTTTTATACAGAATTTTTTGCATGAAGTGTACCTTTAAATTTTTTACTTAACGATTGTAAAATTTTTATTTATAGGTAATGTTGTAAATTACTGCTGACAATAAAGAATTTTTTAAAGCATTAATCAAAAATTTTTTATAGAAAATCCTTCACAAATAATATCACATAGACTTGAACTCTTATGACAAAATACTGTTTGAAGTTATATAAATTTCTTGATTTATGCCTTTAATCTAAATACATAAATATATTAAATATTGATTTATACATTAAATGAAAATTTAATCAAAAAATATTACTTTTAGAATTAAACATAAATTTTAATAGTGAGCTTGGCTTTCATATCTTCCTCATTTTATACGAGATGCCTTATTAATTTGATTTTCTAGATTACATGTAAATGAATTTAATAATATTTTTATTTATTGATATTTTATATTTTAATTAAAAAATTTAAATTTAAAGAACAAAGAATTTAATTGTATATCTGACCCAATAAAATCTAGTTTGGAATAACAATTTTTTATGAGTCTAGCAGGGAATGGTATTATATCCGTTGTATAATACACAACTATAAATTTAATAAGTTTAATATAAAAAATTAATTAAATAAATATAAAAGTTTTTAATGTTATACACTAGCAGGCTTTGTAAATGCTACCACTAGACTTACAGGTACTAAAACACAACACAATACAAGTATAAATATAAATATACTCTTCACAACAGAAACTGGTGATTCTTCTGTAGAATATGAATCACACAAATCCAAATCAAGTTCGCCAGTAATATTTTCCCGCTTATTTTTATTATCTTCTTCCACTGTTCCTACATTATTACTATTTGCCTGTTTATCAATAGTTATACCACAAGATTCTTTACTTGTACTTGGCTTTGTATTAACATCATTGCTATTGTCTAAAGAGCCGTTAGAATGATGTACTTCGACAATTGCCATTTCATTGTTTTCTTTTAATATACAGCCATAATTTTTTAATAAAAAAATAATAAACATTGATGGGCAAAAATTTTAAATTTAAAATAATTTTTTGTGTCTTTGCACATAAAAACAATTTTAAAATAAATCTCTATAAAGTAAATATTAATTAGAAGAATATATAAAAAATTTAATTAATTTATTTAATTTTTAATATTAAGTTGTTTTTTAATTTTTTAAATACAATGTAAATAATTTTTTAAAAAATGTAAGCATCATGCACTCAATGTAATAAATAATAAAAGATTAAGATCAATATTTTAATCATATAATCCAGCATCATCCACATTCCTATTAGGTTGTGTATATTTCCTTATGTCAACCTTCATAGATCTTGCAAAAGCTTCATATCTTTCAATATCTTTTTCTTGTACACTTCTTCTTGCAGTTTTCATAGCTGCTACAAAATGCTTTTCTGAAATGTAAGGTACTGGATCTTCAAGCTCCATTAGATTGCTGCCTTGTTTACTTCTTTCAGTTTCATATTCAATGCTTTCCTTAACAGCAAGTTTACATGCTCGTTGACAAATTTCAGTTAAATCTGCACCAGAAAATCTATCAGTAGCTTCAACTAAATGGTTCAAATTAATGTCAGGACTTAAGGGTGTTTTTCGCAGTACTGCTTTTAATATAGACATTCTACTATCAGCATCTGGTAATGGAATATAAACTAGTTGATCAAGTCTACCTGGTCTCATAATAGCTGAATCAAGCTGATCAGGCCTATTAGTAGCACCTATTATAAACACATTTTTCTTAGCATTCATACCATCCATCTCTGTTAATATTTGATTTATAACCCTGTCATCGGCACCTCCACTTCCAGAAGCAGACCCTCTAGACTTAGCGACTGAATCAATTTCATCAAAAAATAATACACAAGGAGCTGCCGCTCTAGCCCTGTCAAACAATTCCCTAACATTCGCTTCTGACTCTCCGTACCACATAGTAAGTAATTCGGGGCCTTTTACAGAAATAAAATTGGCTTTGCACTCTGTAGCTACAGCCTTAGCAAGGAGGGTTTTACCACATCCTGGAGGGCCATAAAATAATACACCTTTTGAGGGAGTAAGACCAAATTTTAAAAATTTCTCAGGATAAGAAATAGGATACTGTATTGTTTCACGTAATTCAATTTTCACTTCTGCTAATCCACCAATATCTTCCCATTTAACATTTGGTGTTTCTAATTTACTTTCTCTCAACGAACTTGGATTTGTTTGTTCAATAGCATACAAGAAATTGGCTCTAGTCACTTTTAATGAAGACAAAATCCCCGCATCAATTTTATCTGAATCCAAATCAATATTTGGCAATTTCTCCCTAATTTGTTGCAAAGCAGCTTCAGAGCAGAGTGATGCTATATCACTTCCACCAAATCCATGTAATTCATCTGCTATTTCAACTAAGTCTACATCTTCACTCATGCGCATATTTTTAGTATGAATTCTTAAAATTTCTAATCTTCCAGTTGCATCAGGTACACCAATTTCAAGTTCTTTACCAAATCTTCCATAACGACGAAGAGCGGGATCAATTGAATTAGGTCTATTGGTTGCAGCCAATACAATAACGCCTTCTCTTGCTTTTGCACCATCCATTAATGTAAGAAGTTGTGATACAATTCTTCTTTCTACTTCTCCTTGTGTTTTATCCCTTTTAGGAGCCAATGAATCAACTTCATCTATAAAAATAATAGCAGGTTTATTTTTTTCGGCCTCATCAAAGGCCTTTCTGAGATTGTTTTCACTTTCTCCTGCCATCTTAGACATGATTTCTGGTCCATTGATCATGTAAATAAATGCTCCTGTTTCATTTGCAATAGCTTTTGCTATAAGTGTTTTACCAGAACCTGGCGGTCCATACAAAAGAATTCCTTTTGGTGGTTTAACACCTAATTTTTTATATAACTGAGGATGTCTCAAAGGTAATTCTATGAGTTCTTTTATCTGTGCTAACTGCTTTCTACATCCACCTACATCATCGTATCCTATCATATTAAATTCTTGTTCTGCTTCTTCCCTTGTTATTGTTCCATCAGGTATAACATTTGTACCATCTACTATAAATCCATGTTTAATATCTTGACCTTCTTTATTTGTTAATGATACTACTTTATACTCCACAGATCCAAGTCCTGATTTTATTCTATATCGATTACCGACTGTTAAAGGCATTGATTTATCTTCAAGAAAAGGTTCCACAAAAGCCTTAAAAAGATCACCTTCAATTTTTTCTACTGTATCAGCAATAGGAAGAAAAACTAGTTGTTCTATAACACCAATAGATGTACATGGATATATTTTAACAACATCATTAATTCTAATTTTTAGATTCACTCTACCATCTTTTTTTATAGAAATATACTTTTCTGGAATTTCTTCCATTTCTACTAGAAAAAATACTACCTCTGAACATTTCTTTCCTTTTATAGTTACATAATCACCTACTATCAAGTCTAAGTCTTCAATAGTTTTAGGATTCATTCCTACTTCGTATACCTGTAATTTCTCATGATTAAGGTCAGTCACAAGTAACGCATTTTTAGTTGTATTTTCTAAAATTGCTGTTGATAGGTCTACAGAAGGCTTATTATCTTTTTCATTGTCAGTAATTTTTGTTGCCATTTTAAGGGTTAAAAAGATTTTAATTTTATGCTAATTTATTTTTATTTAAAAAATAAACAATTGGTCTTAGAAAAAAATTATTTTTAGGAAACTAGAGTTAAACAATTTACATCAACATTTAATAAAAAAATGCAACATTCGATAGGTTGTTTAACAATTATCTACTTCTTAGAAAAGTAAGTTAGTTTAAGGAATTAATAAGTTTATAATAAACTATAACATTACTCATCTTTTATATTTCTTTGCTTTATTAAATTTTTTTTGTTTTTTGTTATCTATTTCTTTGTGTAGTATCATAGACCATTTAAAGTATATACATTATTTTACAGATCATAAGGAGACATGACAATATTATAGAACACAATTATGTTAAAAAATCTATGTTGAATTACTACACACACAATTTAATTAAATAACCAGAAATTAAGAAAACATCCTTAATATCTCCCCTTAATAAAATTTCTTTGTAACCCCTAAATGAGACTTTTATTTTTTTTCACTGCAATAGTTTTAGATGTCATCTTACTTGTAATTTTTAGATTACAGAATCTAAATATTAAAAGATTAATATTTATTCCTCTTACTACTCTACATTGTATAATAGCTTATTACACATACATTACAAGAGAAAAAATGACTTTTAATATTGTTGTAAAGACCTTTTTTAGACTTTTTAAATTCTTATTAATCTTTGTATTCGTGTATACTTTGCAGCATGTCGTGTACATAAAATATCCCGATTCTTTGTATACCGGTGTAGGAATATTAATGCTTATTGATTTAATAAGAGCCTTCTTTTATGAAATAGTTAGTCATGGATTCAAAAATAGACTATCTAATGGAATATTTAATGATATATTACAAATTGAACCATTTTTTTTAAAATCTAATATAAATTACAAACCGTTAACAATTGAGGAATTTTATGAAAAAGGTAAACCAACTAGTGTCGACGTTGATTACTTATTCGATCTGTGGAATGACGAGTCAATACAAACTGACAGGTCTCTGGCTGTTTATACCGCCGAAGACATAAATTTACGCCCTGAGGCAGAAGAAATTAGCAATGAAGCGAGATTGTATAATAAGCGTGCGCTAGTAAATAAGAATGTAAAGTCCTCTTATGGATCACCATTTAAGAAACAAATCGAGTCTAGCGTATCTATTAGTGACAATGTCGATACAATTGTAAAACCAGAATCATATTTATTTCCATCGCCTGATATTGAAAATAATCCGACTTTTGATTCGAAAGTGGCAAAAGATACTACGATTTATCATTGCGATTCAAATGAAATTGTCTCTGATAACGAACAGGAAGATGAAGAATCCCTTAACGAATTCCAGAAAAAAGATCAAGAAGCAAATTTGTGGATTTCTATAAACGAAGAAGTAAGAAAGGCGCAACACACACAGCCAAAAACTGGACGAATTACAAAAAAATCTTTAAAATTTCATTTTCAGGATAAATCAGAGATTGCATACAGAATTTTAAGTTTCAATCGCACGGAAGAGTTAAATTACATTGTATTTAGAGACAATATTAGGCAAATTAATAACGAAAGAGGAAATTTGTATATCGCCATAGAATGCAATAATAATTTATTATCTAAGATTTATTATACCTTAATTTGTATAGAATCACTTTTAATGTACTGGTTTGTATCTAGCTGGCTTGATATACAGCCTTTACTTATAAAACTCTGCTTGCCTATTTTTATTCTTCCGGCATTTTCGTCTATAAAGGTTATCATTGAGTCTTTTCTCTTTATTGTTTACACGCATCCATACGATCCCGGCGATAGAATATTTTTAGACGGGGAAAATTATATTGTACGTGATATTTCACTGTTAAAAACTACTCTTATACGATGGGATGGGGCACGATGTTATATTGTTAATGTATTAATTAAAGACAAATCTATAACGAATGTAAGAAGGTCTTCTGCCCAGACTTGGACATTAGAGTTATTAATTGATGCACGTACTTCTAACAGAAAAATAGAAGAGTTACAAGACGTTTTTAACCGACTAGTAGAAGAAGACAAATCGTATAAAAGTGTAAACATGCATATTTTAGAAATAGTAGATTCTGCATATGTCAAACTTAATTTACTTGTAAAACACAAATATAATTTTCAAAATGGGTTTTTAATGTGGAATAATCACACTAAATTTTTACGAATATTATCATCTGCATTAGCGATAATTGATATAAAATATTTACCGATGTCACAAAATATTGACCCTATATATAAATGATAATTAATAAACAAAAAATAAATAAATTGATTTTTTAATTATTAAAATTAGTAGTTTTTTCAGATGACTCGTACGCCATTTTTTCTATAGCCTCCCTGGCTTCAGGGTCTAACATACTAAAATCAAGGTTAGACTCTTCCGCCAATTTAGTTGTATCTACTTTTTCAGATCCTTCTAATAAAGAATCCCACCAGTCGTTGCGCTGCTTTGTAAGGAAAAATTCAATATTATCATCCTCTTTTACCCAAAATTCAGATCCTACATCAATTCGCTTAAGAAGCACGCCACTCAAAATTTCTTTTCCATTATAATTTATGGTTATTTTTCTATCTTTAATTTCGTATGCAATTGATGTTTTTTCAGAATTTTTGTCAAGTTTAAAGGATATTTGTACTTCATTTAGTGTTTGCTTCCAGGTGTACAAATCGGACATTTAGGGTTAAAAAATATAGATTTTAAATTTTTATTATGTTTAGATCTACAACACAATACCTAAACAAAACTATATCAAGGTATTTACACTTTGATGATTATATAAAAATTGAAGATAAATAAAGGACAGTAATATATAATGTTGTACAATAAATACATTTTCAAGAAGTAATTAATACAAAAAGGTTTAAAGTAATGTATTATTAAAATAAATAATAGTATTTTGTTCTTACGTCTAAAGTAATATATAACATTTTGTAATAATTTTACAATACTTACAATGCTTTTTTAAAAATTTAATTACATAAATTTAAGTAAGCGAATAGATCCTAGAAGAAAATTCTTTTAATAAATTTTAATTTACTTATATGCACAAAAAATATCCCCCTTTTTTCAAAAACAAATTTTTATTTTTAGACATAAATATGACCGATATGTCGAAAAATGTCGCTCATAATGTACACTCGATCGCCGGCATTTTTATGTACATCTTTATATTCTAAAAATAATACACCTCGTCCAGGCATTTGCCATCGTTACAAATAAAAACTGTTTTAACAATAATTTAATTATTGTTAAAACAAACAAATAATTTTTTAATAAAGAAAGTTAGTTACATTTGTTGTTACTTATAGAAATTAAAAAAAATTATATAACGTTTAAAAATAATTTATTTGTTGTTTATAAATTTCGCAATTTAATTAAAAATTGGCTATAAATTTATATAAACATTACTTATTATGAATTATCTTTTACTCAAAAAAACTAATTGTGTGAATATTATTAAGACTAGAATATTTTACAAGAAAGCGATGTATAAATTCTTATATTTTATTGAAATTAGTTGATAAGTAAGAAAAAATATTATAATTTTTTTTATTGTATAAAATTCTATCTTTGCTGTTTCTTTTGTAAATATATGAATAACATATGTCATTAGTTAATACTAAATATTATAAGCTACAAAGAAATAATATTAATTTAGATAAAACAATTTTTAAAAAAAATTGAAGTATACTATATAATGCGTAAATAAAGTAATTTACAATCTTTTAAAAAACAAACAATAAAATAAAAGACAATATCTAAAACAAATTAATTTCTTGTAAACATATAACTTTTATTAGATAAAATTTTTAATTAATATAGCAATTGAACAATGTTGAAACCAACTGAAATAATGTTTTTATAAAAAATAAATTTTTTTAACAAACAACTTTAATTTAACTTTAAAAATTCCAAATCAATAAGGAAAGTATATAAGACACATTTTTTTCAAATTTTAATTTTTATATCTAGAAGATACTGTAATTTTATCTTAAAATAATTAAAAAATATTTAAAATTAAAAAGTTATATTTACACAAAAATTATATTTTAATCTGCATATGAAATGGTTAAAATTTATGTACAATATTTTTTACATTAAAATGTCAAGAATATGCTGATAAGTTTTTTAAAAGCAAAAAATATTTTGAATAATTTTAGCTAAATAACAATTTCTTTTATTTTTTTTAATAAAAGATAAAATTTTAATTAAAATAATTTTCAAATTTTTATAGAATTTTATTATAAATAGAAAAAATTATGCAACCCTTATGTTTAAGTTGATTTTTTTAAATTTTTTAGGTGGTTGTATCAGGAAAATGGGCCGGGTTTACATACGGTATGAAATAAAAAACCAAGTACTTACTATGGCGTCGACGCACGTCAATCCTTTTCCAGTAGAACCACTTATTAAAGAAATAAAGACGTTTGCACGGAATTCAAATTTTGATGATAATTTTGCGCGATTATTATTATATACTAATTATGTATGGAGAAATGCTAAAGAATCTG
>NW_020169400.1:0-11371 GCF_000988165.1 Vairimorpha ceranae
TATCGCCTTCAAGATTAGTAAACGGCATATAGATGAATTTGAGTGGAGATGCATGCAATATGCATGTATCAAATATCAAACCACTTTGTTTATGAGACATGGTTCAATTCTTTCATTATTTAGAATTAATCTTTAAACAATTCTGAAGTCCATCTATTATTTTTCATTAGGCCTTGAGTTACAGTTATTTTAGAGCTAGCGCAGAGTAAAAAGGGGCCGTTATTGGCTTTAAAAGATTATAGGCTCAAAAATTAAACAATATTTTGTAGATCATCCTATTAAACTTGGCGGCTTCAACATTGTCGTGCAAGTCTACGAGACGAAATTAAATTTCAATGTAAAAAATCATCGTGGTCGACGTATACCTGTGTACTAGGGTTTAGCAATTGTTGATACTTCTTTTGTTTTAGCTTTGGGTTATTCTATTATTGTTGAAAATCTTTCTGCAGAGGTATTACTATCTATAATAAATCAGATTGTAATTCCTAGGAGTATTATAGTAACAGATGAATGGAAGTCTTATTCATCACTAAACGAATCAAATACATATCAGCATCAAACAAGTTGTCAAAAATACTGCTTTGTTGATCGTAATACCGTCACACGTACTCAAAATGTAGAGTCTTATAACAACAAACTAAAATTGGCAATTAAAAAAATGAAGGGTTTAACTTTAAAACAAAGAAAAGTATTTATACAAGGGTTTATGTATAGGAGGCGCCACTCGGACGATAAATTTACATCTATAATTAAATTTTTTGAGTTTTAATTTTTTTCTTTTTACGGGGCCGAATAATGGACTTGATCCAAAATTTAAGATCGAGTCTAAATCATAATATTTTAAAAAATCATGTCCAAACCACGATCTTGTAAAAAGCTTATTAAAAAATGTAAGTAAAAGCAAAGAAAACCATAGTTGAATTTATTTAATAAAAGAAAAAACATGGTTGGTGTTAATTATAGCTGTTTTTGAAAATTAAAAAATATAAAAAGTCAATCTGTTTTTTTTGATGTTTACGGTTCGTTTTACCACCGCTTATTCATTTGAAACCCCAAAGGATCTTTTAAGCGAATTTACCTACATTTGCATTTGATTTCCATATAAAAAAAAAGGGTAAATAAAATAAAAAAAAATTTTAAAGACATTTTACAAAGTTAAAAAAATGTAGGCAAAAACGCCAAGTAAAGAAAATCGTGATTAAATTACCACATGAAACTTTTTCTTGACGGGTAGATATTTTTAAATATTAATTAAGCATATTTTGAACAGGTGCGGTTATTTCTCTCCAGAAAAAAAATAAAAAAATAATTAAGAAATTTAATCATTTTCATTCATTTCAGTCAAACATTCTAATTTTTAAAAAACTCGTTATTTTTAAATCCTTCACGCCGCATATATTCAGCAAGATATTAATTTAAGTCTTCCTTTTTAGCGCCTTTCATTTTTTTGATATAAATTTTATTCTTATTCCAATACGATTTGATATGTTGCGTATGAACACTCTTTTCAGAATTAACAAAATTTAAGAACTGGTTTACTGTATAATGTTGAAAACCTAAGCCTGTAATATCCCCATATGCAACCCATTGATCTGAATAAATAATCGTACCAGGCAAGTATATTCTTCGAACAATATCAAGGAGGGTAGCTTTGTCTTTTCGGGCTACAATCTCCATGTATCCTCATGTCGATACATAACTTGTATCAACTATCCCAAAAACTCAGACTTGATGTTCTGACGTTCGTCCCCTATGATATTTTTGCTTGTGAACAAACAAGCTTTCATCAATTTGGTATATAATGCCAGGACCACCAAGGAAAATTGGATTTCTAATAAAGAACTCTACACATGCATTTCTAAAACTTCTGCACATGTCAGTTACCATATCGTGTCCTAGTCGCGTTAAGACGTCAATATTTTTATGCGAAGTGTTTATGCTCCAAAGATAAATGGCGTTTACTCTCATTTGTAAATCAATTCTTGTTTTTTTTCAAAAAACGAATCGTTTCTGATTGAAAGTGTAGTTTTAAACTTAAGACATTGTTTGTTTCTGCACTTCCAAACAAATTTTGTCTTTGGTCTTAAAACAAGCTCGCTAACCCATACCTTTAGAGCAATGAACACAACACATGCTCATTTTGATTAATTCTGAGGATTTGAGAAAGTTAATAGTACAATTTATATCAGTACCAATAATTGGAAAAACCTCTTCTCATATAAGAGTAAAAAATTATATCGCAGTTATTTCCCCCTGGGGGGAAATAACCACACCAATCCAAATATTTTGATTTGAGGAAGGGTCGAATGAAAGGTCGAATGTCGTCTCTTGCACCCACGCTTCGTACATCTATATATAATTTTATTACTATCTATATTTAATAATTTAATTTTACAAGGAGTACTGCAACTATTACAATATATAAATTCTTCAATAATATGGTTCATTAAAAAATCTAATGATTTTTCTCCATTGCTAAAGATCTTATGTTTAATTGTTATTTTCATTTTATGGGCTAGATTTTTTTAAAGTTTTAAATCCTTTCTTAAATATTTTAAAAGCAAAAGATTTATCAAAAAATACCAAACAAGCCCAGATCAAATTATAACTAAATATTAGCCACATTATATGTTATATTACTTTATTAAACCCCAATTAAGGTTATCAACAATACTTTTATTTGATTTGCTTTTTCCCTGCGTGGGTCATAATATTATTAAAAATTTATAAAATAAAATATTATTTGTTTCTCGACAATGGTTAAGACTAATATGGGGGCGATACAAACAATAGAGTTGTCTAATAATGACTGTGGCCTAGAGGCTAAAAGACTATTAGGAGAGCTGGAAATTGTTATGTATGCATTTGACATTGAGATGGTCGAAATGGGTTTTGAAGAAAAGAGATTTTTGAAAGAGCAAGCAGAGCATTAAAAGTTTATATGGTACGAAATTTAGATCAGTAGCATTTTTATGCCCACCGGGCATAAAAATGTTTTTTCAATGGAGTAAAATCTAATTTTTTAAAAAATAATAATAATAAAATCTAAATTAAACAATTGATATTATCATTTCAAACCCGCCTACTGTATCATTAAATTTCCAGCTAAATTTATTTATAAAATTTTTGTATAAGCTTTTTTTTTACTCCTTTTCTTTTTTTATGTCTTACTTTAGCGAATTGTTAAAAGCCTCCACATCCTGCGTATTAGCATTAGTTTCTGAGTTTATAAAAGTATACTTATGACAGACCGTGTCATGAACAAATCCCATGTTGTTAAGCACAGAATAGCTTTTATGCTCATCAGTATGTATTTTACTATTAGAAGCAACATTATCACAGATTATTGGTAACGAAGTTAAAGCTTTTTTATTCTCTATAACACAAGCAAAGCTTTTCTAATGTTCTCCTTAAATTCACCGACACATATGGCATCGGTTTTATTTGCGGGAATTCTCTCCTTAAGTGCTTTAATACTGTGATTAAGTGCCACTTCATAATAAATAAAAAGTTTCAAAGCTATGATGACACCGCAAGTAGACGATTTTTTGCTATTATATTTCTCTCAAACACAAAAATAGTGTACGTTAATTAATTCTCATTTTTGTTTTTTTTTTGTAACATTTTATGCCCAAAAACCAATCAGTGGCATATTTACGCCCAACGGGCATAAATATGCCACTGATCACAAAATTTGAATTAAGAAGAAAAGTTACAAGAGCTAATAGAAAAATGTCTCTAAAAGTTGAAGAGGAAGAAGAGAGTGAAAGAAAGAATAAAGAATATCAAGAGCTGACAGAAAAGATTTCCAATGCGGTCAAAAAGCAATATCTATAAATAAAAGTAGAAGAAGGTCTTTAGGTGTAAAACGTTTTTAACTGTGATAAAGTAGTACATATAGCAAAAAGTTGTTATTTCAGAAGGGCGAAGGGATGTTCTTAAAGAGTTATAATAAAAATGATTTAATTTTTTATGTTTTGAAAATGACAATGATTCAGAAATAACGATTAATAGAGGTTATAATAAGACTGATACGAGAAGAAAAAAAATTAAAGCACAAGAAAAAACATATGTGAGTGGCGTATTTGTAGGGTAGCGAACCCTGCTTAAATTATAGTTCTGATAAATTATTTATTAATAAACTTTTTGGGTTGACAACTTGTTATTTTGTTGATCGCCTCTTGTGTTCGTCTGTGGTATCCCACCACATTTAATTATTAATATTTTTTTATAAAAAAAAGCAGGAAAAGAAGGTCATGGTATTTTATAGAGAAGAAAAAAGTTCTTTAAAGAGAGACAATAAACAATCAACGAATAAATTCTATAAAAAGAAACATGTTGTTTGCTCCATATTAGAGCAACAGTTTCGTTACGGCCACCCCACTCAAGGTTATTCCATCGTAACATTCATCTGTATCTATTTCTTCTTCCTTTTTTTTTGGGGGGGGGGAGGGGGTAAAAATTTAATTTATATTTAAATTTTAAATTTAATAAACATTTAAAGGCCCCCTTTTGGGGGCGTTTGATTTTTTTTAACCCCCAATTTTCATGAAAAAAAATTTAAAGGGGTTCTTGAAAATAAAAATTTGTTATTTAAATATTTAATAATAGTCTGATAAAAGTTCTAAATCTTATTTCACCAAACAGTCTTGAAAACATAAAGATTTTAAAGTAAGGTTTGATTAATGTATAATTTCTCTTTCTCAAAGTAATTTTTCCCTTTATAGCACACCGACTTCCTTTAATAGTATTCGTGTGAATGCCGGTCTCTGGATCTTTAAAGCTTTTACTATGGTTAATTGTATAATGTTTGTATCCACGAGATGTTAACCCACTATAACCTTTCTATTTATTAGTATATATAATACTTCCTTTGGCAACGTATTTGATAATTAAAGTATAAAGAGTTAATTTATCTCGTTTTTTTAAACGAAGTAGAACAATGCGTCGTTCAAATGTTCTCTCAACCATTCCAAGTACCCAAACGCTGTCAACTCTATGACCACGGCTATATTTCCGTTTGCCAAATTTGCTTTCGTCAATTTCGACGACGATGCCTTCTCCGCCTATCATCTGAGGTCTTTTTAAATAGTGTCCGACTTTTTTAAATATTTTTCTGACTGCCTTATGTTAATATTAGTTATTGAACATATGGTTTTGACAGAATTTGTACATAGAATTAAAAATAGCTCTGCAAATTATTTTCCAGCATAATTTTGCATTATAAAACGGGGGTTTTCTAAAAAGAAAAGCCTTTCTTCTGCACTTTTTTTTTGTGCACTTAATAACATTTTTATTACTTCATGTCCAACTGTATCCCCCTAAACAATAAAAACAAAAAAATTTAGACGGCTTTTTATGCACTTCGTCTTCAAAAATATTCAAAATTTTTTTAAATTTTTCTTCCTGTCTCTTTATTGTGTTCATAAAACTTGGGGGTTAAAAAAAATCAAATTCCCTTAAAGAAGGCCTTTAAAGGTTCCCAGCTCTATAATTTTCATCTTTTTTCCCTTTATTCCTTTTTAACATAAATTTTAAAAGATTTATATCAATTAATTTCTTAGTTCTACATCTTACGGGAATGGTTTTCTTTCTACCATTCCAGTTACCTTCAATTGTGTTGGTATGTGTATTTGTTGCCTTATTTTTAAACTTTTAGAATGGTTGACAGTTCTATGCTCTTTAAAAAAATTGGTTAGCTCGACATAACCTTTCCAACATTTACTGAATATAAATGATTGCCTACAAATATATTTTCTACAGAATAAAGTGGGGTAGAACTGTCACACTTTGTCAACATTTGCTAGAATAATTCTTCTAGAGAATCTTTCTACTGCCTCTACTACCCAAACACCGGGTCTTCTCCACGAATTTGCCTATCTTTTTTTCAACCTAAAAATAGGGGCTAAAAAATAAAAAAAAAGATAATAATTCAAGAAACCAATAGCCACAGCAAACTGGTAGGCAAATTCGTGAAGTTAAGCAACCACCCGATATTTTTGTATAAATCAAGAGCATTTTAAAAAACCGATGTTGTTGTTTTTATCCTTAAAAATAACACCAACCCAATACTAAAACTTCAATACTACTAATCTAATATTACTGCCTCAATACCATTTTACCAAACTACATAACCCAGGAATCTAACCATCAATCATCTCATACAGCTATTTATCCTAACCAACCAATCTAATACTACCTAACCTAACCCGACCAAATCTAATACTACCCAACCCAAGACTACTATATATATCTGTATTTATAAATACAAAAAGTTGTTTTAATATAATAACAAAAGCACATATAAAACTAAATTGCCACTAAATTATTTAAATAAAATATTAATGATTCCTTTTAGAAGGGCAAAAGATTTAATTTTAAAGATAACCCTTATGAATATTACAATAGAACATGAAATTTTTCAGTATTTGGATATGCTAAAAAACTTTCTTATAAGCAATAATATTATAAGCTCCTCCATTTCGTGTTTTAGATGTGGCGATTTGTCTAGGTTGTTACCAATTTCTATAAGCAGCGGAAGTATAGGTTAAAGATGACAAAGAAAAGGTACTACAAACATCTTTTTTTGTTTCATTTTACTCTGCCCTTAACAAAAGCAGCAAGATTATTGTATTGCTTAATGTGTGGCACAAATTACTTTCAGTTGTCGATATTTTGGAATATCTGATACTACTATTGCAAAATATAAGTCTTTACTTTTAATTTGTTACAAAGACTGCTTTGAAAAAAGGTCTGTTGTGTCGGGAGGATGTTGTATAATTGTTGAGGCTTATAAAAGCATTTTGTCACGTAAAGGGATTATTAGAAATCCTACAAGCGCCGATGATACTGAAAATACAATTTGGATATTGGGTGGAATAGACCAAACAGAAAAAAGAAATTTTTTCTTTATAGAGATATTGTTCGTACTATAGAACCATTAACTGCGGCTATGATGCCTAATATCAACAATGATAGCATTCTATTTACCGATGGACACCCGCCATATCCGTTTGTTGCAAGAAATTTGAATTTTAGGCATCATATAGTTAATGATTTTGAAGGTTTTGGGTCAGAAGATGGCACCCATACAAACAAAATAGAAGGGTTTGGGGACCATATGAAAAGTACTATGAAGAATGAAATGGCGTTTTTCGTGACCATATCGATGCCTGGTTAATTCAGTATACATTTAAGCTAAGGTTTTTTGGGTAAAGGCGATAAAGAATTTTCTAAAATATATATTGATATTTTAAAGACTTTTTTTTAATTAAATTGTTAATAATATTTTTTTAACCCTTGTTTTACATTTCTTAAAGGTAGGAAAATTCGTGGAGAAGACCCTATTTTTCTGTTTAAAAGTGTTGTTTTCTGTCTAGGTATATTACTCCTTAAACATATTATTTTAATTTAATGTATTAATAGATAAGTACCATCATTTGAAGGTGTATTAATATTTATGTAAGAATGTTCTGCTGCATAATTTTGCAAACTACTGTAATCTTTAAAATTAATTTTGTCGTCTATCAATTGATTTATTCTGCATTTTCTTTTACATTTACTTATAATAAGTTTATTTCTGTGCAACTATATAATAAAAAAGTGAGTAGATTTTGCATTCAGCTAGGTTTTCTCTTTTTACTCTAATTTTAAAAAGAAAATTATCATTATAAAAGTTTATTATATTGTTTATTTTTTATTATTTTATTAAACCCTAATTATGTTAAGCACTAATATGGGGGCGATACGAACAGTAAAGTTATCAAGTGATTACTGTAACCAAGAGGCCAAAAGAGTATCGGAAGAGCTAGAGATTTTGATGTATGCTTTGGATTTAGAAAACGTAGAGAAGGAACATTGGAATAAAGAGGTTTTTGATAGAGCAAGTGGGAGTTTAAAAATTTTTATGGTCCGAAATTTAAGTAAAGAAAAAAATATTGAAGAGTTGAGAAAAATGTTGCTTTTGAGAGTTAGAGAAGAAAAAGAAATAAGAGCTAAAGAATATCAAGGTCTGACAGAGAAGGTATTGAGTACGGTTAGGGGAGTTATGAGTATGTATAAAAGAGAAGGAAGAGGTGCAGTAGTGAAGTGTTTTTATTGTGATAAACCAGGACATGTTACAAGGAATTGCTTTTTAAGAAAGGCCAAAGAAGGCTATAATTATAATAATAAAAATGATTTGAAGTATTTTAATTTTAGTGGTGAAAATGACACTGATTCTGCAACTATTTACGAGAGAGGATATAAAAAGACCTATAAATGATGAATTAAAGTTGTGATCCCACAGAAAAGGTTTGAAAATACAACTGAAGGAAAAAGAAGGAAGCTTAAGATAGAAGATTATATGAAGGAATTTAAAGAGATGTTAACGGATGACAAGTCTAAGATTAAATATTGTAAGATAGAAAAGTGTAAAATAACAACAGAGAAAGGAAAAGAAATTTTTAAGAAAGGGCAGGTGATCTCGCAGGCACTAATTAAAGATACCGTGAAACATTTGGAAAATTTAGAAGAAAGAGGTATTATAAGAAAATCATCTTCGACATGGAGAACCTCGGTAAGGGCATTAAGAAAACCTAATGGAAGTATACGACTAGTAAGCAATCTGGGGCTTTAAAGGATATAGTGGAAAAAAAGATAACTATAGGCTGTCAAATATAAGAGATGTTATTGGGGCGACGCAAGGAACGAAGGCTATGTCAGTAGTAGATTTAAAAGATGGATTTTATAGCATAGAGATTACGGAGGAGGATAAATACAAAACAGCATTTGAGTTTAACGGACGGGTGTACGAATGGAATTCAATGATCATGGGCTATAAGAACACACCCCAAATTTTGCAGAGAAACATGGATGATATATTTAGAGATTTGAAAGGAAAAGGAGTAGAGATATATATATATATATGGATGATATTGTTATATACAGTAGCAGTGTCAAAGAGCATGACGGGTTGTTTAGAGGGGTATTAAAAAGATTGAAAGATAATAAAGCTAATTTTATAAGATACAGCTTTGTGAGAAGAAGGTGAAACTACTGTGAGTTACGTTGAATGGAGTGGATATTATGCCACCAGAAATAAAAAAGAATGAAACCTTAGAGTTCCCAACGCCGACAGGAGTTTCTGATATAAGAAGGTTTTGGGGCTGACATGATGGTTTGGGGATTTTATAAATAATTGGGCGGCAAAAACATTAAACTTAACGAACAGTTTGAAAGGCGGAGGGAAAGATTGGAAGTGAACAGATAAGATGGAGAAAGAGTTTTTAACAATGAAGAAAACATTGAGTAATATGGGAAAACTACAAATTGTTAACTACGAGAAAGAGTTCCTGTTAAAAACAGATGCTAGCGCAATGGGAATGGGTGCAGTTTTGTTGCAGAAGAACTGAAAGAATGAATTGGTTTTCGTACAGTGGGCCTCTAAAAAGTTTATACCGACAGAATTACAATATCCTATACCCGAAAAAAAATGTACGCCATATTTTGGGCGGTTAAGAAGTTTGAATATGAGTTACGAGGAAGAAGATTCAAAATAGAGACCGACAATAAATCGCCTGCGGAGATTATAAATAAACCAAACTTTGATAA
The DNA here is from genome assembly GCF_000988165.1 of Vairimorpha ceranae. Taxonomy (NCBI): domain Eukaryota; kingdom Fungi; phylum Microsporidia; family Nosematidae; genus Vairimorpha; species Vairimorpha ceranae. The sequence continues at coordinate 9,592 of NW_020169400.1, forward strand.
CGCAAGAATAAACAGATAGGTTGAGAAGATACGAGAGTTTGACTTTGAAATAGACTATAGGACCGATGAATAAACGGTTGTTGCTGATTCATTAAGTCGAATTTATACAGCAGAGGAGAGTGAGAAAAAGAAAATGATTGAATCTAGGAGAGATAAACAGATGGAAAGAAAGAATAGTAAGCATATTAAAGAAGTAGATGTCAAGAAAATCTGGGTTTTCGATAATGGTAAAGAAACGGAAATTCCAGCAGAAGATAAACGAGAAAAGCTGATATATGATTGTCGAGTGGAATTGAGTCACAAATGTAGGACAACAGTTTACTACGAACTTAGAAAGAAGTATTGTTGGCCGGGTATTAAAGACCATATTTATCAAGTTATTAAAGGAGGTGAGATTTGCCAAAAATATAATAGAAAGACGAGCAGAGATAGTATATTTATAGCAACCAGTAGGTATCTGGAAAAAGTAAGCATGGATATGATCGAATTTAGAGAAAAAAAGTGTGTAGTGGTGGTCGCCGTAGATTATTTTTACAACAAGAATGTGGGAAAAAGTACTGGAGAATAAGAAGGATTTGGAAATTGTCGAATTTTTAAGGGAATTGTGCACACTGGGGGAAAACCCAGAAGGTCTTATAACAGATAATGGTAAATAATTCTGTAACAGAAAAATGAAGCACCCATGCAACCAATAAAACATAAATCACCAAAAAGTAAGCATAGAATTACACAAGAGCAATGGAAGAATTGAAAGAATCATAAGAACGATGAGAGATAGTATTTTAAAAAGTTGTAGAAAAAAATTTGAAGAGAAAGTTTACGAGACAATTGAGAAGTATAACTATAGTTATCATGTAGGTATAAAGTGTAATCCGATGGAAGCGGTTAAGGATAAAACGGGAGTAGTGATGATAGATAATAGTTCAGAAAGAGAGTATGCCAGAAGATTTTAAAATGGTTAATGAAAAATTTACAAAAGGACAAAAGTAAGAGTAGCGAAGAATGAAGATTTAAATGGATGTAGTAAGTATAGTAAGGGAAGATTTTTAGATCTGGGATAAATAACAAAAGTAGGTCTAAAAGACTCATATGTTGTTAAGCTTGAGAATAGAATATATGTTAAAAAGAGACACTATGATTTAAAAGGAATAGGCACGGGAGAATTGTTAAAGTGATGAGACCAACCGTCTGGTGCGGGGATGTTATATTTTATTAAACCCAAGAATGTTAAGCAATAATATGAAATTTAACGAAGACTTTTTTATAAACAATGAAAAGGCAATAGATTTGTTTTAGAAGACAATATAATCAGAAAAGAAAATGTATGTATTAAATGTAAAGGTAGAATGATAATTGTAAATGCTACCACGTATATAGACGGGCTTGTCTACAGATGTACCTCTAAGGCACGTGGGTCTAAGACTAGTCTTAAGAAAGAGTCAAAAATGGCCTCCCTTAATATAGAATTTGTAAAAATTCTAGGGGGGATGTATTGCTAGGTATATGAGTATACCTTAGCACAAGCCATTGACTTCTGCGATTGTTCAGAGAATACATATATTAAAATCAAAAACTTGATTTTACAGGTAATTTCTAAACAAGAACCAAAAAGTTTCAAGACAGGAGGAGAGGGGATTAGAGTGCAATTTGACAAAACTGCTATCTGTAATGGGAGCTAATACAAAACCCGTTTATTACTCTAGACAACAAACATAATGTACAATGGATAGTGGGGGTTTAGAGGAATGTAACCGTAGGAAATTTGTTTTAAAACTTGTTC
>NW_020169401.1:0-11250 GCF_000988165.1 Vairimorpha ceranae
CGTTCTGTGTGATTTAAAGTTAGAATGAGAAATGGTGTCACTGAAATAATGTTTGTTTACATTTCCTGGGATGTTTTTTCAGGTATTATTTTCTTACAAACTTCTGAGTTAATCGAGTCGCTTATTATCTCCTCGTGTATACATGGTATTTAGAATACATTTCTTTTTATAATTTATTTGTTAATACAACAAATAAACATAAAAGAAGAAACATGTGGTAATAAAATATTACCATATTTTATCCACTCAATGCAATGGTTTTGCGTCATTAATATGTGTCCAAAAACTATCTCCCGACAATTTTAACCAACTACCTTTACTTCCAACATTAATAATTTTTCTCTTTTGTCTTTCATACTTTTTGTTTAACCTACCTGTCTTATACCTTCTTTTATGACCAATTTTTCACACAGCATGTTAAGGAACTCCTTATTATCTTTTTGCTTAGATATTGGATGATATTCTAAAATACATTTTTGTGAATTATGAAAATCGTATTTGTTACAGATTTAATACGGAGAATCTTTGGATTATAGGCACCCGGCAGGCATTTTTAGATCATAGGCACTTGACGGGCACATAATAATAGTATAAATAAAATGTTCATTTAACTCGAAGTAATTTTAATTTGTAAAAAAACGCCCCAGCCTTGAAAAGTCCACAAAACATTAAAAAATTAAGAAACGTTTGTCGGGGTGTTTTTTGTACATCTTTTTGAGCTTTAATTTATAGTTTAATTTTATTGTTAAGGATTTTAACGTATTGTGTGTGTACGGCTGCGGAAGAATCTACGAAGTGATATTTATGTGCTAAAGTACCGTGTGAGCAATTATTTTTTTGAGAGAATTCCCCATAAGCTGCTCATTTATCGGAATGGACAATACTATTTAAACGCACAGCATTCTCTTTGTCGGAAGCATGACAGGCGCGCTTCTGGAAGACACCATCGAGGTAAAGGCTTTGGCTGGTTTAGTACTTGTGTCCGCCGTGGTTAACGCACAACCTGGACGTTCAATTTTCCTCCCCCTATGACTTTTCGTGTTAAAATTTAGCTTGGTCTCGTCGACTTAAAGAATAACGTTCTGGCCCCCTAACATTATAGGATGGTTATCAAAATACAACTTTATTTTTTCATCGCATTTCTTTTTAATGCTGCGTATTATTTTAATATTCAAACCACTTACAAAATCAATTATATCAGATTGCTTTAACCTTTTTACTAGGTAAAATATAACTTTTAAGTGTTTCACGGGAGATCTTTTGACTTGTAAAAAAGAATCAGATAAAATCAAACGCCTACACCCGTAAAATTCACTCTCTTTATTATATCACCTCCAAACGTATCCCAAGCCCCCTTCATTATCAGATTTAAAAACATTTCAGCATTAAAATGTAAACAATATGGTTTATCATAAATAAGATTGTTGTTCATTAAGAAAGTATCTCTTCATGTGATTTTTGTCAAACGTTTTCAAATCATTCTGACATCTGCATTGAAGAACTCTAAAATATTTTAAATTTATAAAATTTTTACTACATAGGCACTTGACGGGCACAGTGCCCATCAAGTGCCTTTGATCCAAAGTGCGTGAAATATAATTTATTTAGCAATGAATATAATGAAAATTTATGTTTACAGATGTACTTGGAGGTGCTGTAGAAAAAAATTGTCTTTGTTGAAAAATGTTTCCTTTTTTCTATAAAAAATTATCGATTAAGGAAATACTTTTGTTTTAAAACTGTGGTCTGCCAATGTTAAGCAAAAGGCAATAAGTAAATTTCTTGAGATAGGCAGGGGCTTATCAGACATATAGTTTAAAAGACAAATTATTATGGTGTCTTTTGAAAGCAAAAAAGAATAAACATTCGAAGAATTATTAATTAATTATGTTTATAAAGATTCGGCAATACATACACTGGCTCTTAAAAAGTTTAGGACATGTTAAAATTGGGAATACGTATAGTAAAAACGATTTTAATAAAACAACCCCCACCCGAAATGCTCAGAGTTTTCTATTTTGCAAAGGTTTTAAATATTTAATTTTGTTTAAATGTTATTTAATTTGTCCCTGCTGACAAAATTTCATTTTTAATTTAAAACCTCGTCAAAAGTTTAAGATATCACTATTTCTTGTTACAATATAAAAAAGTAAATTTTAGAATCGATCGTATTTTTCTATAAAAGCTTATTTATGTTTTTATTTAATCTTTTAAGTGCATTATGAAGTTTTTGTAGATTTTTTTTAGTTAAGACAAGAAAGTTGGGATACAATAGAAACATATTTGTCCCTGCCGATTAAAAATTTTTATCCCCCAGAATGAGGTGCAAAATTGAGGAGGAGAAAAAATCATTGAAGAAAAAAGGGATGTTTTTTGCATAAAATTTAACATAATAAATCAAAATAAATTTTAAAAATGAGTTGATTTTTGTTAATCGCAAAGAAATTTAATTACTTTTTCAAATACAAAAGATTTTTGATTTCTTGTAAACGCAAACAATTCTAAAAAATTACTAATTTTTAAATATTTTCTATGTCTGGCAGAAATATTTAACTTTACAACTGCCCTGCCCATATCCCTTCTATTGTATTTATATGCGTACCTGTTTGGTTATTAATAAAACCAATACTGAGATTTACATTATAATGTGTATATTCTGTAAATTCACTCAATTTGGCGTATCCTCTTCAGCAGTCTGTATAATACTTTCTGGCCCGACATACTTTTTAACTGGCGCTGTAAGTGTATCTTCTTTTCTGTTGGTAACTTTAATCAATACAAGTTTTTAGCAAGGCGTACGCTCGAGCATTCTCAGAATACATACACCACCAACTCGGTGCCTTTATGGTGTTTGTTCTTTCCTATTTTAGTTTCATCTATTTCAACAATACAATTGGGAGAAAACTCCCCAAGTCGCACGATTTTTGATATACTTAAAAAAAATTTTACCCCGATTTTGCACTTTCATTCTGTAAAAATAATGATATATGTGAAGCTCCCGATCCCGGGAGCCCGGAGTCCCCAAAATGTCTTTAGTTAAATTATTTATTTCATCTTCCTCTTTTTCTGGTTTTTCAGTCTTGTTTAATTTCATCGTTTTTTTCATCTTTCGGGTAAGATATTTGTTTAAATGGTTTTTTAAATTAAAAGTCCTCGATGTTTTTTGACGCTTTGATTTAATTATATATAATCGTTGTGTTTGTCTTCTTTTTCGTATTCATCCAGATTCTTCTTATCATCCGACTATTTTAATTAGTTCGAGTTTTAAATTAAATTCTCTTATCTTCTTTCCTTTTCAGTCTTATGACGCCCCTTTGGTCGTCCGGCTGATAATATAAATTCTTATTTTTATAAAAAGTAACTTTTGCAAAATAAATAAAGCCAAATTTCAAAATTGTTTTGTTTAAAATTCTAAATTAAAACTTGTATTATACATCATAAAACTTTTATTCATATTTGTAAAAAAGAGAAATATATAGTAAATCCTTTAACATTGTTGTTGGCTGATTTCTCCAAAGCATATATTTAAGGTGATATATTTTTACTAATAAAGCTGTTCTACTTCTGTGGAACACATTTCTTTTTAACCCCGACCAGTTTCCTTCTATAGTATTTGTATGCACACTACTAATTTTATTTAACAATTCTTTTAAATGGTTTACGGTTTTGTATGCAAAATAATGAAGCTTTAAATGGAGATCGGCTTTTCAACCGCCCCTGTAAATTACAGAATATGGTAAGATGTATTTAAACATAATATTTTAAAATTCTGTTCTATTTCTTTTTATCACCCAACATAACAAAATTTTACGAGTATGGTGCTCAACTGCACCAAAGATCCAAACTCCGTCAACCCCGCGACCCCTATTATACTTCCTCTTCCCCAGCTTGCTTTCGTCAATCTCCATTATATTTCCGTTTCTTCCACAAGTTAATGCTCTCAAGATATTTATTATATATTAATTCTTTATTAAATTTGTAAATCATATCAGAGACTTTACTTTTTGATATTCTTGTAATTCTTGAAATAATCTCAAATGGAAGATTGTTAAAAAATATATCAACAATTTTTAAAAAGGTCGAAGGAGAAATTTTAAGGGAAAAGAAAACAGTATGTTTAAAAGTAGAATATCTTATTTTACAAAACTTATCATTACAGCGTACTATTGATACGCCATATTGTACAATTTCCGATCCACATTTTTGGCAACAACGAGCAAAAGTACATACTCAGATCATATTTAAAATTTCTTCATATTGTTCCTCCTATTGTAACATCAAAAGATAAGGGTAAAAAATTTTTTTTTGAGTATATCAAAAATCGTGCAGTTTTTGGTTGTTTTAACACAACAATTATCCCGGGTTCATCTATATTTTGTCCTACACGTTTTGCAGTACGACCGATTGTTTTTTTACTTAATCTTGATATAAAATTTATAGATTTTATCGAATTGTTATGCAAAAATAGAAATAGAACTTTCGTAACTACAGGTCAATTACTTTTTCATTACAAAACTGTTTCTTACTGGTAATTTTTTCACTGCGAGTAGCACGAGTATATCGTAAAATATTTTATCCCCAATTACTTTTCGACTTTGCTTAAACATTGCAAACAATCCTTTCTATAATAATATAAGAAACAATTTTTTTAAACGTATTCTTTATTTCATCGAAATTAATATTCATTTTTAAAGTTATAAAAACCACAAAAACAATAAATGATTGCAAATTGAAAAAGTATTTAATCTCTTTGTAGATTGACAAAAAACGACTTATTTTCAAAATTTAAATTGAATTATTATGTTTAAATTTCAATTTAATGCAAAAAAACATTGTTTTTTTCTTTAAGGATTTTTTCTTCTTCGTAATTTTGTAACTCGTTTTAGGTGTTAAAAGTTTTAAATCTGCAAGGACAAATATGGATTTCTATCGTATTCTTCAGCCAAAAAAAGATACGTAAAAACACCCAAAACAAAACTACCTCAAAGGTTTTGAATATAAAGAGACCGTAAAAATTTCATATTCATACTTTTTTGTCTTTTTAAATGCCACGTCAATTGTTATTTTCAGGTCGGACCACCAATTTCGTCAAAAAATGCAAAAAAAGCAATCTTTTGAAACTTATTGTCTTGCCCTCGGAGCGTAGCTACCAAACTTGTAATACTTTTCAATAAAACCATTTATTACATAACGATGTCTAAGGCCAGATAACTTTCTAATACTTTTCTTATTTTCTTCACGCATCATTTTAAAATTATTTTTCTTTGAATAGTAGTTTCTAAAACATTGCTTCATTCCAAAACATTTTTTCAAACCATCAGTTTTATTTTTGAAATCAAAAACAATTATTTGTCATGTTTGTGGCATGACACTCATTTATTAATTTTAGCCCCCTTTCTTTTGAAACATCCAACATCCTGTTTTGCATTCCAGCTACATAATTTCCTATTTTTTAATGGTATTTTTAAACAAGCCGATAAAATAGCGGTTTTAAGTTCACAAGTATTTCTGTATTGTTTTCTTTTGCCATAAATTATTTTTGACATGTCGGACCATTCATTTTCTATTGGGTTTAAATCGGGACCTAGAGATGGCACCCCATTACATTAATATCATTTTCATTAAACCATTCCCCCGTCCTCTTGCTTTGTGACACGGGGCATTATTTTGTTAAAAAACGAAATCATTATTGCTGTTTTGTTCGAAAAAACTTTTATGCAAAATTTCTAACATATTACAGTAGAATCCACTGTTCATGCGAGATTCTATTACATGTAACACAAGCTTCTGATTGTAACAAACCCCGGCCCAGACCATGATCCCGTCTCTCCCCGTATTTATTTACTGTAGCTAATTTCTTCACTATTAACGTTGTACCAGTAATATTTAAGGCTATCCGGGCTTCTAAATTGAATTTTTTCTCTTTTAGTAGTCCAAAGTACTCTGATGAGCGCAAATTCAAATCTTATATTCTTGTGTTTCCTTGTGAACAATTGGGGAATGTTTCATCTTTTTATACACCAGATTTCTATTCAGATGAAGTGCTCGAAGAATTGTGAAGTTCGACATGCCTGAATTAATTTGTGTATTGATTTTTTTGATAGAAATGGCTTTATTATTAGACAATTTATGTATCATATTTATTTTCCTAAGAGAAAGAGATTTCGGCCTACCCTGTATTTCCCTTTTTCCATAATTGCTTTTTTTTATAAAAAACTTTGTATCACGTGTCTGCTCCTATTTATCTTGCCAAAAATCGCAGAAATTGTCATATTAGCTTTCTTTAAAAGCCAAAATTTGGCCTTTCTCAACATCACTTGGTGTTTTTATTTACCCATTTTAAGGTATAAAAAATACAATCTTGAAAAAAGAAAATATTTGCATGTTTTAATAAAATTTGTGGTCCGACCTGAAAATAACAATAGCCGTGGTACATCAAAAATTGTTTAAAAATACAAAAAAGTATGAATATGAAATTTTTTCAGTACCTTTATGTTCGGTTTAGAAAATTTTAAAGAAAAGTTATGTCTATTTGAGAAGCTCCGTGAAAGTCTGTGCGAAGGCTTCTTGTTAATCCCATTGTCCATCATTTTCTTTATGGGTAAAAATTCTATTTATAGTTTTTAATTAATTAAAAATTACATAAACAAACAATATAAGAATACAGTATATTAAAGTTAAGCTAAAAGGAAAACGAAAAGACTGATCTATATTGAATGCTCACTTGTTTGTTTAACCACACAAGAATTGATTTAACAAACAGAGATTGATGGTCATGTGTCAGCTGCACCAATGACATTTTATATTCAAAATTTTCGAGATAGTTTTATTTTTAGTATTTTTACTTATCTTTTCTTAATTAAGAAAAAATCTATAAACACACCATAATGCACTTAAAAGAGCAGATAAACACGTTAATAAGCTTGTGTAGAAAAATACAATCAATTTTAAGATTTACTTTTTTATATTGTAACAAGAAATGGGGAGGGGGTCTTCAAATTTTGACAAGGTTTTTAAATTAAAAATGAAATTTTGTCGGCAGGTACAAATTAAATAAGATTTAAGCAGAATTTAAGGTAGGTGCACGTTTCAGACCATTTTAAAAAAATAAAAAATAAAGGAAAAATTTTTAATAAGTGATAAAGGCGATTGATCCGATTTTGTTTTTTAATGAAATATTTGTATATTAATTGAATTAATTAAATGTGGTGTTGTTCCTGTGAAATTCCGCTTTTCTTTTTAAAAAAAAATTCTCCTCGATCACAAACTTTTATTATTTTGCATGTGCAATCCAGGATCCAATGAATCTACAAAATTAACGGAGTGATTTATGGGTTCATGTTAAAATTTGGCCATCTTCTCAAGTGCCAATCGATAGGCCACCCATTTGTCTGTTATTGGTGTTGTCCCGGCATTACATGTTCTAAAATTATTCCAGCATCATAGTAGTATTCCTATTTTCCACAGGCAACATAAAATATTTTTTGTGCATCTCGTAATACGCCCATAAACCATCGTCAATTTGATTCGTATCACCAATTCTTTCTTGTGTCGTAAGAAAGTAGTCACAAAAAATGTCTCTTATGGTATCTACAATACCAGTTACTGTGTTTCGAGAAATTTATGGCTCATATGCTATGTCGATATTCGAAAACCACCAATATACTTAAATATAATTTTAATTATTGTATCAAAAGACAACTTAAAATTTTCGAAAATATTTCTTTTTCGCACAGAGCAACTAAAGTACAAAGCCACCTACACACACCCATTAGTAACCACCCAAAACTTTCTTTCTTCGTTGCAAAACCAAATCAGTCAAGTCGATCTCTGCATTTTTCACACCCCATTTTATTTTTAATAAGTTCGCATCTTGCTAGAACGCAAGGTGCGTTATACTACTCAAAAACGTTTCAAATATATACCTCTCGTTTATAATGAATAAACTAAGTTTTTGTTGTGTGAAAAAAGCCTTATATTTCAAAATTCTTAATTTGCTGTTTCTGACCATCATTTTTTTGCAGAAAACATTTCTTTTTAAAAACGGCCTGAACGTGCACCCACTGAATAAAATATTTAAAACCTTTGAAAAAAAAGAAAACTCTGCAAAATTCGGAAGAGGGGAGATGTTGTTCTATTAGAATCGTTTTCACTATATGTACTCCCAATTTTAACATGTCGTAAACTTTTGAAGAGCATTGTATATACTTCAGAAAATTCTTCATTGTTTTTATCTAAAATATACATTCGATTAAATGTATACTGAATTAACCAGGCTCGACATGGTTAAGAAAAACGCCACCTTCTTTCTTCATAGTGCTTTTCATATAGATACAAAACCCTTTTATTATTATTTGTATGGGAACCATCTTCTGACCTAAAACCTTCAGTATGATTAACTATATGATGCCTAAAGTTTAAATTTCTTGCAACAGGCGGATATGACGAATGTCCGTCGGCAAATAAAATGCTATCATTGTTGATATTAGGCATCATAGGCGCGGTTAATGATCCTATGGTACAACCAGTAACTCTACAAAGAAAGCTTTCTTTTCAGTTCGGTCTATTCAACCTAATATCCAAATTATATCCCCAGTATCATCGGTGCCCGTAGGATTTCTAATAATCTCTTTACGTGATAAAATGCTTTTATCAACTTTAACAGTTATCCCACATCCTTCCAACACAACAGGCCTTTTTTCAAGATAGTCTTTTTAACAAACTAGAAGTAAAGACTTATACTTTGAAATAGTAGTGTCGGATATTCCAAAAAATATCGACAACTGAAAGTAATTTAAATCACACATTAAGCAATACAACAGTCTTACTACTTTTGTTAAGGGCAGAGTAGAATGAAGCAAAGGAAGGCGTTTTTGGCATCCTTTCTTTGTGCATCTACAACCTATACATCCGTTGCTTACAGAAATGGGCAACAACCTGGACAAATTGCCACACCTTGAACAGGAAATGGAGGAGCTTATAATATTATTGCTCATAAAAAAGATTTTTGGCACATCAAAATTTGGAAAAAATTCATGTTCTATTGTAATATTCATAAGGGTTATTTTAAAAAAATTTTAAATCTTTTGCTCTTTCTAAAAGAAATCATTAATATTTTTTTCAAATAATTTTGATGGCTTTTTGGTTTTATATGTGCTTTTGTTATTAAATTAAAACAACTTTTTGTATTTATGAATACAGATATATATAGTAGTATTGGGTTATGTAGTATTAGATTAGGTTAGGTAGTATTGGGTTAGGTGGTTAGGTTAAGTATTTAGATTTTGAGATGATGATGATGATTGATGGTAAGATGGTTGGGTAGTTTGGTTAGATGGTAGTGGCGTTAGTTAGTATGTATTGGATTAGTAGTATTTTTGGGATTAAAAACAAAAACATTGATTTTTTTGAAGTACTTTCGATTTATGCAAAAATATCGGGATAGTTGCTTAACTTTACGAATTTGCCTACCAGTTTGCTGTGCCTATTGGTTTCTTGACTTTATTATCTTTTTTTTATTTTTTTTAGTCCCTATTTTTAGGTTGAAAAAAAGGTAAGCAAAATCATGAAGAAGACCCCATCTTATATCAAGATGTCGAAATATGACCAATAGCGTTTGCGTTACGAAAAATGGGGAGCGCAGGACGAAAATATATGATTGGCGAAAAGAAAATGCTGGTGTTATAGATAATTATAACTTGTTTAATTGTATTAATTGATGACGTTAGAAACTATATTACAAATATGAAACTGATTAAACATGAATTTTGAAAAATAATTAGCTTGTGTCTATTTTTTTTTTGATTTATTTAAAATACAAGCTATAAATAGATTAAAAATTATCTAAAAATGAAATTAAATAAACAATTAAATAAAAAGTCTTCTATTTTTGGTAGTTTGGTCAAGTACTACCTAAAGAATAATTCACTGCCAGCCATTTCCAGCAGTTGGCTTCTTTATGGGCAATAGAACATTTCAAATTTATGCTTGGATGCGACTTTGTATTAGTGACAGTTCAGAAAGCACTCGTAGTATTAGACGGTTAAGGAACATTTCGTTCGGGCGGGCTACGATGGCTAGAAAGGATCTAAATTTTTAATTTTAAAGTAAAATATAAAAGAATAAAGAGCCCACATGCGAATGCTCAAGAAGAGCAAGATAAGACGAAGAAGTTTGCCAAAAAACAGAAGATAACTGTGGTATAACTATAACATAGATGATTTAATTTTTACTGAAATTTACACTAATACTAACAAATATTATTTTATGTTTAGTTTATTTATTATATTTTTAAACTTAAAAATATAAATAAGTTCGATTACGAGAAAATATATGGAAAACAGCATAAGGCGTTCACACAGAAACCATACGTACAACAAAGCACCAAGAGTGCAAATCAATAAATATAAATTATTACATGAAAACACTTCTTTTAACAGAGTAAATGGGAAAGCCGTCGACGTAAAAACGTTTTGTTCGTCCTATCTTTAAACAGGCCGCATCCTATCAATTTACTTGAATGCCAACAAAAAATTGGAAAAGAATATATCAAAGTTTCACAAAGAAATAGTTTACCAAGAAGCAAAAATGACATGCAAACAACTTAATATAACACAAAAAGAAGGGGTATCATATGATTAGATAAAAATTACTACAAAATTGTGTAAAATGTAAATTACATGTTCCGATAAGATCAAACAAACCTTATTATATTATTTTTATGACATGGGAGAAAAGATAATATTTGGTGTAATAGGACCATACGAAGACAAGTATATTGTTATTGTAATAGATTACTTTAGCATATACGATTTGCTGAAGTATTAAAAGATAGAAAAACACAAAAAATTTTTAAAATTTCACGAAGGATAAAAAACAAATATATATCAAAATGTAAATTGGCGATTACGCGCGCAAGAATGATATTAAAGAAGTAAAAAAGTGGTGTAAAGACAAATTCATAGAAACACACACAACTTCTCCTTATCATCGTTGCTCAAATAGGATAATGTGGTATTAATTCCACATGAAATGTTTTCTATTTTCTGAACTTTCTTGAAGAAATTTTACTATAAAAATATTTTATGATTAGAAAGGCATCGCTGTCATGAATAACTCACATAATCATCAACAGCAAGAGAATCATAGGTTCAACGGGGGATCTTACAAGAGCACAATTCCCCATGAAGTTAATAAACCATTTAAGTTACACCAATTTAGTTTGGCTTCAGGAGCGAGCATTGTGGAGAA
>NW_020169402.1:0-11212 GCF_000988165.1 Vairimorpha ceranae
CTAACTGACGTGTTAGAACATCCTTTTAGCCACTTCCAGAAATCTCTGGAGCGATTACTTTTGTAAAGGTTTACACCTTTAAAGGCCCAGAGTTTGGCCCGTTCTCGCCGAACTTTTACTCTGGTTTCCTCTACTTTTTTCTTGAGCATGGTATACATTTGTACATTAGCTTCAGATCTTTTAATTAGAACACGTTTAGTGGCGTGTCTAAATCTTTTGTAGACATTGACATGTCTCCATCTTATTGGCATTCCTTTAGGTGCCTTGACTTTTTCGTATATCTTTGTAGATATGCAGACTTCTTTTAGAACTCTTGGAAGTTCTTCTATTGTGAATATTTTACTATTCAGAAGATTACTTAATCTCTCTTCTACAAGAGGATTTTCCATCTTTTTTCTGTTGTATGTAAAAGTGTCATCTGCTATTGGAGAAGGAAGAATGATTTTTCTTCTAAGTAGCAGATGATCTCCTACAGACCATCTTCGTGAGATTGTAATCTTCTCACTATCTTGTATCAGTACTCTAAAAATTGTATCAATACGTCTTTTAGAGACACTACCATTACTCAGGATTCTAGTTCCTGAAACTCTGTTGTAATTGATTAGAGGATTTAATCCTCCAGCAACAAGCTTTTCTTTAAGAGTTGAATCTTTGACGTTCATATCTCCCATTACTATAATCTCCTTATAGCATCTTTTATTTTTCTCTACATTAAGTAGATTAATTACATTTACGAGAGTTAATTGCTTAAGCTCTCTTTCTTGTGGCACATAGACATTGATAACAAGTATCTTTGTCCATCCTGTACTTGTCTTGATTTCAACAACCGTTTGTAGGATGTTGTCATCATTACCTTTCTTAGAGCATCTTATTGCTCCTCCTTTTCTCACCAGTGTCATTAACCCTGGCTTATTTTTACCTATGGCTGGTGTTTCCACCACCATATACTTTTCTAGTCTTCCAATACCCGTGGATTTCTTCCATGTTTCTTGTAGACATAAAACTGTTGGTTTCTCTACTTTCAAAAGGATCTCTAAGTCCTCCTTCTTCCCATAAAGATGATTGATATTAAGACTACAAAGTTTAGCATTGTTTATTGTCTTTATCCTGTTTTCCTGTCTATATACAGGCTTTTCTTTTAGCACATCAATGTTCATCTGTTTGAGAGCATTGATGACGTGGCTTTTGATACCTTTCTTGACAGCAAGATAGGTAAATTTTGTATCGCCTCTGCGATGTCTTTTACTACTTACAATACAATCCTGGAGAACAGGGTCTATTCTTGTAAGTTGCTTTTGTAACTCTGATACCTTGAGATGGCTTGCCATGGCCTTAATCAAGCAGAGTTTCTTTTGTAAGCTATAAAGCTTAAGCTTTTGTTTAAAATTAATCATGTAGAATGATTTTAAGCCTTTGTATCCACGTGTAAATGGATATTTTTTTAATTTAGATTTTCGAAGTTTACACCTTCTACTAATACTAATACTTTTATTGCTTCTAAGAAGCTTAAATAAAGATGATTTAAAATTTCTTAGAGTAAATTTATAAAAATCAATATTTTTAATTTTATTTTCAGGGATCATATTGTCCTCTGAACTCTTCTATAGCTTCATCATCTAAAGCAACCTTTTTAATTTTAACAGTATTAAGAGATCTTAATTCTTTTAAAATAACTTTTATAGATTTTTGTAAAGGCACAAAATTCTTCCAACTTTTTTGAATGTTAACTAAGTTGTTAACAATATCCTTGTAATTAAGAGCTATATAAGCTCTTATACCATTATCAGATGAAATTAGAGATGCTTCTAAAGATATCTTAGTTATTTGGGACACCACCTTCTCAATAACATTGATCCTTGCTAGAAACACCTTGTTTCCACCAATATCTTTTATTAAAGGAACATCAGATTCCTTGACCTTTAGAGCAGCTGCCCAAGCAGCTATATTATTGTGTTTTTCTCCCTCTGGGAGACCACCTATTATCACCAGTCGATATTTGTTCTCAACTGGTTTCTTGCCTTCAAGACAAATCTTAAAGAGCTCTTTTTCTGACAGTTTATCTGTCCACTTTTCCCCAGTTTTCTTAATTACTGGTTTTTTGTTGTTACTAGTCTTCTTCATAGAAGGGTTAATAAATTTTTTTATTTTAACATTTTTAAATGTTGACTCCTTTTTTGATCCTTTTTCAGAGATCACTTTCTTTAATTTGCGTAATATTACGCTTGCCCTAGTGATGTAATTGGGCTCTATTATTGCATCCTTAGGTTTATTAGCCTTAGGGTAGCTCTTGTTATCAGAGCGTTTCGACTCCTTTCTTTTATTAAACTTTGTAACTTTTCTAGACTCCTTTACAGGGTTTACTCTAGAAGCTACAGTTTCACCTTTTATTTCCACTTTAATTGAGTTCTTATCCTTTACGGACGATACGTTGTCGTGGGTAACTTCCATTGGCTCTTCCAAGCCCTCCTTTATTGTACCCACAGCCATCCCTTCTTGGGATCCTAATGGTGTACCGTCTTGTATGGAGCGTTTCGACTCCAGATTTTTATTAACATCCTCAGATACTATCTGAGGGTAGTTGCTTTTGTCGAGGCGTTTCGACCTCTGCTGTCTTTTTGGCATCCCCAGTCTAGCTAGAGGATAGCTCATTTTATTAGAGTCATCAGATGACTCTTCCCTGTTATAGTCAAGGATCCAATCAGGCATTAAAGATGTATACCTGTTGTCATCCATGACCTCCGTTGGTATAGTCAGAAGACTATCTTTTGTGACCATTATTGGTCTTCCATAGCTTGCTATGATCTTTGTCCATCCGTCTTCAGTTGTCTGTAATAGACGGATAGGTTTCTTTGGTTTCCTGCGTTTGCAGGAAGCTTTTGCTACCTTTGCAAGGAAAGCTCCTAGTGCCGAAGGTTTGGGTGCCCCTTGGCTATCTTTGTCAAACAATATAGTCTTCATATTGTTTTCTTTTGGTATCAATAACTCCGGTTGAGGAGTTTGAAAAACTTTTATTGCAGTTTCCTGCTTCACCTTGTCTAATGACTCGGTGTCCTTTTTGATGACCTCATCGTTATTATTGACTTGTTTGTTGAGATCATCTATTTGTTTTTGAAGTAACTCATACTTCTCCTTTTGTGTACCCATCTCCTTCATACACAACTTAATGTGTGATTGTTGGTGCTTTATTAAGTCAATTAGGCTTAATGAGTACCTAGAAATATTGTATATTTCTTTGCTTTTCTTCTTATCTAATTGATAAAAAATTTTATTTGCTTTTTCAAACAAAACTTGAGTTTTGGAATAGAAACTATCCAATTTTTTTTGGTCATGATACAGAGCATTACCAGTGCTTAGAGTATCATAACTACTTTTAATTCCTTCCAGTAAAGATGTTTTACTATCTTTCTGTACTTTTGAGGCAGGTAAGTCCTCAGTAATTTCGCATCTCAGCGGAGCACATTTTTTATAATTGTCAGACCCCATTAATATTATAAAAAAAGAAATAAATTGTGTGAGATGTGATAACAGAATGAGGATTATGGTGGCTGCCACGTATATAGACGGGTATGCTTACAGATGCTCTTCTAAAGCATGCAGATCAAAGCCAAGCCTAAAGAAGGGGTCTAAAATGGCCTCCCTGAATATAGAATTTGTAAAAATTCTTGGGGGAATGTATTTCTGGGTATATGATTAAACCTAGCTCAGGCCATTGATTTCTGCGATTGTTCGAAGAACACTTACATTAAAATCAAAGATTTGATTTTGCAAGTAAGATCCGAACAAGAGCCAGAAATGCTTAAAATGGGTGGAGAAGGTATTGGGTGCAGTTTGACGAAACTGCTATCTGTAATGGGGAGTTAATACCCAACCCATCTAGTACTCTAGACAACAAACCCAACGTACAATGGTTAGTAGGGGGTGTAGGAGAGGGGAATTGTAGGAACTTTGTTCTAAAGCTTGTTCCTAACAGAAAAGTTTCGACTATACTGGAGATGTTCGAAGAACATGTTGTACCCGGATCTATCATTGTTACTGATAGTTATCTATCTTACCCCGAACCGTTGTTAAATTTGGATCTTGCCATGAAGTGGTAAACCACTCTGTTGGGTTTTTTAATACTCAAGGAGTACATACGAACCAAATTGAAAATCCGTGGTCTCATCTTAAGCATGCTTATAGAAAATGTGGCGGTATTAATAAAAGGAAAATGAGTTTTTTTCTAAATGAATGGAAATGGAGAAAAAAAAATATTTAATATAGCGATAACAAGACGCTAAGGATGGCCTTTTATAAATAAATTTAAATGTTTAGGAACTAATTCTTTTTAACTACTAATCTTTTAAATAAACATTTTAATTTTCTGCAGTAGTGAGAGGGGGTGGAAAAATGGAGTAGCGCCGAGAAACGGATATAATTCTAAACACACTCGCGCTTAAAGCGCGTGACAAAAAAATAAATGCTTAAATTGAATTTTTTATATATATCGACTAGCTAATGCTATCCCGTTTTAAACGGGATTATAAACACGGTGTATTCTCTTTTTCTCAACTTTTGTTATGTCTTTGGGCTTGTATGTATTGCTCAAAAGTATAAAATGCTCTCTTTATCAGTATTTAAATTATGCAATGTTCACCATTCTATGATTTAAATTATTTGATAAAATTAAAGAAAAATTTACAAAAATTTTGTGATGTGCTTATAGAAAATAAATTAAAAATTAATGTTATTTTTTTTAATAAAAAATACAAAGAATTTTACAAATTTTAAAAAGGGGCTGGAAATTAAATTAAAAAATTCTTAATCTTTTTATAATATACGTAGATAGATTTTATAATCTATAACTTATCTTGAATCTTCATTTCTTTTATAAATAAAAAATACGCGGCTATAAAATTCGGCGACAACTTCAACTATAATTTTTTTGGCTAGCAACCCCACGTATTTCTCTTAATCCCTGTTCTTTGTATTTATTTAGAACTTGATAAACATTGGTTGTATAATGATTAATTTTGTTTCGATTGTTAACTTTACTGATTTAATTTTAAAATTTTAAAACTTTTTGTTGTACTTTTCGTACTCGCAAATTAAGTGGTTAATTTCTAAATTTTTATCTTTTTTATATTCATTAATCACAATTTTTCATAAAATTAATTTTCTAGTTCATTATATTCCTCAGGTTAAAAATTTTCCTTCAATATTTCTATCCGTCTCCTCCTACTTCTAGACCATTATTCCTAAAATCTAGCACCATTTCGTTCGAAAGAGTAAATGTATTACTTAAAATAACATCTGTTGTAAAATCATCAAAAACATGAATCATTACATAAAGTTATTTTTTAATGCCCCGACTTGTAAATCTGATGTTTACTGTTGCATTTAAAGACATTGCTTGGTTATTTGCTGTTAACACCTCGATTAATTACTTTTCTCTGATTTGTAATTGTTTTAGTTTTACTATTTTCCTTGAAAAAGTTTCTATAGCTCCAGTATCAATAATTATTTTAATGTATAACTAATTACATTTCCATCTAGTTCTAAATCGAGTTTTTTAAATAGTTCTTCTATCATTATATAAGCGATGTCTTTGTTCCTCTTTTTCTTTTTTATTCTCCACCTCTCTTTTTAACTGTCCTGGCGAATGATTCTGTAAAGCCAGACAATTTTTTTGAATCGTGAGTATTATTTTTATGCCAAGTACACTATCTATTGTTCACAATTTTTTCCCCACATTATATTTTTTGTTATAATTGCAGTTTCTAATATATTGTTCTAAAATTAAGTTTTCTTCTATATATCTTAGCATATCTTCTATATTTCAAATATTTACTACTACTATCTTTATTCTTGTGTTGAACGTTGATTTTTTTTAATAAAGTTCTTTTAATTTACGGTCATATTCTGCCCCAATAAGACAGTCTGCTTTAGTATATTGATCAATCAATTTTTTTGGCAAGTTATTAATGAGATGATCTTTATCATTATTAATTAGCACGTATCTCACTAGATATAAATAAATAATTTTTTAAGTTCTACATCATAAAGCTTTTAAGCCAGACAATGTTCCTTCAATGGTATTTGTGCGAACTGCTGTGGCCAAATCTTTAAACTATTTGCTGTGATTAACAATTTTGTAAACATATTTATATTCACCTAAACTACCATAGTCTTTTCAACAATCATTGTAAATTGTTGCCACCTTTTTACCGAATTTCAAATTTTTAATTAAAGTCTAGACATAATACAGTACGCGTCAAAACGTTAAGACCAGCAAAAAAATTTACTTCTTCAATACAATAAACGTAAAATAAGAAAGATAACAAACAAATCGGGTTTAAATAAAAATTTACATGGCTGTATTTATTTGGATTTTTTTCAATTATTATTGTAGGAATGGCTTCGGCACATGTCAAAGATACCTTCATATCAAAAGATATCTGACATGTTGTGAGTTAAATAATTTATAATAAATAAACCCATGTTTAATACCACCAATATGGCGACTTATGATAAAATTTTTCTTCAATTAAGAAATGAAGAAAAAGATGACCCACAACAGTTCATAGAGGACTTGTTGGAGGTGGGTAGATTGAACGAACTCGGTGAGGGTAAGCTAATACTCATGTTCAAGATGTCTCTTGGGGAAGAGGCAAAGGATTGGATGGTAGCACAGCCGTTGGGATTGAGCTTTGAAGAGATATTGAAGTCATTTGGGATGATATTTGTTAGTAATATAGCTCTTAAAGCCAGTACTGATAAACTATCAACACTTAAATTCGCTGGAGGATCAATTCTCAATTATCTGGATAGGATGGCTAGGAAGGGCATCGTCCCAGAAGACGTTCTGATTGCTCTTGTGTTAAAAAAACTGCCATGCAATTTAGCTAATATCGTACTAGTCAATAATAAAGATGGCTTATCATGGGAATATTTATACAGAGCTCTGAGGAATGTGAAGACAGTGGAGGAGCCGAGGTACATGGAGGTATCTAGTGGGGCACCAATGGAAATAGATGCAGTGAGAAAGAAATCTTGGCAGCAAAAGGGTTTTAAGAAAGAAAATAACAGGAAGATTGAGTGTTTTATTTGCGGACAGTAGGGCCTTGTCGTAGCACAATGTAAGTTTAACAATTTTCGTAATAATGCTTTGAGTAGAAAAAAAAAGAATCTAAGAGAAGTCGGGTCGGTGCAGATTGAGAAGAATGAAGAGTTCAAGGAAGAAGAATTCAATAAATTTATTTTTAATTATACGCTCTTAAACAAGAACAAGAAGAGAGTTACGATAAAAACAGCTACACCACTGGGCTCAGATGCACAATTCAAAGTTCTAATCGACACGGGTGCAGAGGTGAACTTAATTAAACCAGAAGTAGTGCCAAAGAATGCGGTAATAAATCGTTTCAAACTACAACTTAGAGCAGCAAATGGGTCTAAGATAGGTATTATAGGCGAAGCCAAAATTAAGATTAATATCGAAAGATTCGTTTTTGAAGACATTTTTATTATTACAAGAGACATAACGCTACGCTGCCGTGCATTATTGGATATGCCTTACTGAATAGGTATGAGATTGATTTAAAGTTTGGAAATGATAAGATGGAAATTCGGTCAGGACATATAATAAAAGGAAACGCCATAGGACATCATAGGATTATTACTAACGATGACAAACCTGTTTTATCTCAACTGTATAAACTAGGAGGAGCAAAAGAAGAAATTTTATCGAAGATTGTAAAAGAGTATCTGAAACTGGGCATAATTCACCCCAGTGAAAGCGCATGGAGGAGTCTGATAATTGTAGTTCCAAAGAAGAATGGGGAACATAGACTTTGCATAGACTATAGAAGGTTAAATGATGCTACCATTAAAGATGCCTATCCGATGCCTCGTGTAGAAAAATTTATTAATGCGTTAGAGGGAGCAACACACTTCACGAAATTAGGTACGGAATCGGGCTACCATTTAATAAATATGACACCCATAGATATTGAGAAGACAGTCTTTGCCTGTAGAGAAAGATTATTTGAGTTTGTGAAGATGCTTTTGGACTGGTTAATGGGCCAGCTACATTTCATAGGGCGATGAACAACATATTGAAGAAATTTCTCTTTAAATTTGTAGTAGTATATATTGACGATCTACTGATTTATAGTAAGATAGAAGAAGAACATAAAAACATGTAATGGTGGTGTTAGAAAAACTTAGGGTGGTTGGTTTAAAGTTAAACAAAAAAATGTGAGTTCAATAAATCATCTTTAAAAGTATCGGGTCATATTATTTCGAAAGAAGGGGTGAGTGTGGATAAAGAAGGGGTCAAGAGTATTGAAAAATTACCAATTGCTATTAGTAAGAAGAAATTACAATCCTTATTGGGATTGTATAATTACTGCTCTAAATTTATTGAAGGGAGTCATAAAATAATTAGCCCATTATTTGATATAATAAGACTTAAGGGAGAAAAAGAGAAGAGTTTCTGGAGAAATGCGGAGAGAAATAAAAGATACATTAAAGAAAGCGATGAAAAGGACCGCTTTATTAACTATACCGAGTGTCACAGACAAGTTTGTATTAACGACGGATGCGTCGAGTGAAGGATGTGGTGCTACACTGGCACAAGTAATTAAGGGGAAGAGAAACTAATCGGGTATTATAGTTCGCTTCATTCAAAAACAGAAAAGAACTACTCTACAACAGAACAAGAATTATTAGCTGTAATTAAAGCTGTACAACATTTTCGTGAATATTTATTGCTAGGGAAGTTTACATTAAAAACAGATCATCGGGCTCTTAAATATTTATTTAAGTCGAGAAATGTAAAGGCAAGGCTGGCGAGATGGTCATTAATCTTACAGGAATACGTTTTTGATATTGAATATATCACAGGCTCATCAAATTATGCAGATTATTTGAGCAGAGAGTTCAACCGAGAGAACAAAAATGTTATGGAGATTAGTTTAAGAACCAAGAAGATTATCAAAAGAGAGGGGGGGGGTTAGAACTGGTGAAATTTTATCATGATGTATTGGTTCACGAATCAAAACAAAGCATAAAGTATAATATTGGACGAAAATATACCTGGGAGAGAATGAATAAGGATATCGACAATTATGTGGATCAATGTGAGATTTGCAAAAAAAGAAAAACCACAAAAGAAATTTAAGGATGTCATCCCAGTTCCAGCAAACAGGATAGGAGAAATTTGGGAAATAGATACAGTAGGGCCTTTTAGAGAAAGTGAACAGGGATACAAGTTTGTAGTAACGATGGTAGATCGTTTCTTTAAAATTGCGGAGGTGGTACCAATTTACACCAAAGACACGAATACGATAGTCTATTTAGTAGATAAACATATAATAAGGAAGTATGGTGCACCGAAGGCTATTTTGTCTGATAATGGTAAGGAGTTCAAGAATAAAATTTGCGAAGATTATACTAAGGCAAAATGTTTCATTTGTAAATATGGGTCTTCTTATAAACCTCAAACAACAGACTTGATAGAACGGCTCAATAAGATAGAAAGGTTACAGAATTCAGAAAATTTGATTGGGCAAAATGTGTGCCTAAGGTAGTTAAAGCATACAACATGCAATCATATCATAGGGCTATAGGTTGTGCACCGATCGAACTTCTGGAAGGAATAGTCCTAAATCATATGGACAAACAAGAAGGCATTATGTTATCGAAAGATAAAAAGAAATTTAATGAGGAGGCGCTAAAAAACTTGGATGTGTATAGACAAGAATATAACACGAGTCATAAAATGAATTTGGCGGACAATTATAACATAACTTGGTTATGAAACATATGATTCATGGTCCCTGTGGGTCTGCGAATCCCAATGCACCGTGTATGGAAAATGGAATATGTACAAAGGGATTTTCTAAAGAATTTAATACACACACAAAGATCACAGAAGGCTATCCAGTTTATAGAAGAAGAGAGGGACAATGGTATAATTATAAAAATACAGCCATTAATAATATACATGTTGTTCCATACAATAAGTACTTACTTAAGAAGTATAACTGTCACATCAATGTTGAAGTCTGTACATCAATTAAATCTGTCAAATACATATTTAAATATGTTTATAAGGGATATGACTGTGCTAATCTTAGGATGTATGACAACAATGAAATAGATCAGTATGTGAATACAAGGTATGTCGGTGCACCAGAAGCTATGTGGAGATTATTAGAATACAAGATGCATAATAAATCACATGTTGTAATCAGGTTGCCAGTACACTTGCCGAGAGAACAGATGATTGTATTTGAAGAAGGAGCTGAAAGAGAACAATTATTAAATGAATTAGACAAAGATACACAGTTGTCAGCCTATTTCAAATTACAAGAAGAAGATGAAGAAGCAAGAAGGTATTATTATACAGAAATCCCTCTGTACTATGTATTTAAAAATGGTAAATGGCATAAAAGACAGAGATCTCAAGATAAAGTTATTACAAGAATGTATACTGTAAGTCCTACAGAAAAAGAAAGATACCATCTTAGAATACTACTCCTTAATGTAAAAGGGGCAAGATCATTCGAAGAACTAAGAACATACAACGGTGTTGTATACAATACATTTGAAGAGGCTGCATATGCAAGAGGACTATTTATTAATGATAATGAATGGGTCAATGTATTAGATGAAGCATCTATGAATCAAACACCGAGCAGTATCAGGCAATTGTTTGCTTTCATCTGTATCTTTAATAGGCCACGTAATCCTTTAGAACTGTACAATAGATTTTTTGATGATATGACTGAAGATATACAAGATGATAAAGAAGGAAGATTGCTCTGTGATCTTGAAGAATACTTTAAGACACAAGGATTGTCACTTGAAACATTTGGTCTTCCCGATAGGGTTACTTCTAACTATCGTGATGAGATTGTAAGTGATGTTGATCTTGATCAACTTAATAAAGACATAGACATGTTAAATGCTGAACAAAAGAAAGCCTTTAATGGTGTGATAGAGTCACTAGATAAGAATGGTAAGCTGATATTTATAGACGGTCCTGCAGGCACAGGTAAAACATTTCTGTACAAGGTTATAACAAGATTCATAAGCAGCATGGGGAAAACAACAGTATCTACAGCTACTACGGGAATTGCAGCAGACTTATTAGACAATGCTATGACAGTTCATAGTTGCTTCAAGTTACCAGTTCCATTGAATGATAACTCTGTATCTAGAATCAAGCAAG
>NW_020169403.1:0-11059 GCF_000988165.1 Vairimorpha ceranae
AGAAGGTAAGTTGGGTTGAAATGTTATTCTTGTACTTGTATAAGAGTTTTACTTAGATGTGAATTCAAAGTGTACATAAACACTTAGCACTTCCACAAATTGCAAAAAATGTTTAACATGATTTTCATGCTCTAAGTCAATGACCAATAATTTACAATCTAACGATTGTAACAACTAAAACTAATGCCATTGGTTTTCTCTAAAACTAGACTTTCGTACTGATAAAAAAAATTTTTAAGAAAAATTTTATTAAAGAAAAATATATACATTTTAATTATTAATTTTTATATTTAATCAATTTACAACTCATTCCTGCACAACACGTGTTATCGACCAGGTACAACAATGATATAGAATTTAATCTTACATTAATAGTTTTTATTCTTGCACAAATTTTATTTTAGGTCTTAAGTTTATCATAATTTTTAAAGCCTTTCTAATATTCTTTACAACATGCTTATTAAGACAATTTGGTTTTTAGAATACGTTTCAATGTGGTAAGATAATTTTAAAATTTACTCTTTACCGTCAATGTTTATCCTTTATGTGAAATTTTTTAATTTAGACTAAAAAATTATAATTATCATTTTAATCGTTATAAATAAACATTTATCGCTTTTTTTTCAAATTACATAGATTATAATCGAACAATTAATATAAAGCAAATAATATTTACGATCTAAATATTTAATTTGCTTTTTAATTAAAAACTATAAGATAACAAACAATTTAAATTTCTAAGGCTATCATTGGGAATATAAACAACTTGTAATAAATCTTTTATAGTAACTCTTTTTGCCCATCATTGTTATTATATTTCTTCTTCGTACTCCTAGTACTTTTGCTACTCTACTCATACCCCTCTTAAATAATTTTTTTGTACTTTTTGTTAGTCGTTTTTTTAATAAGGGTTACATTACCACATGTTTAAAAAACCCTATAAAATTTTATTTTAAAATTAACTATAAAATGTGGTATGTTACCACGATTTCATAATCTTTGTTAAAAAATTTTTCATTTTTACTTAAACAATCAAATTAAAATTTAAAATATTTTTATGATAGCTATCTTGAAAAAAGAAAAAAAATTATGATTTTTTAAACTGCAAAATCTATCTATAAATTATAAAAGGATAAGGAAAATTTTTGTTCAATTTTTAATACTTCTTTTTTTGAATTTGTAAAATTATTTGTATTTTTTATTAAGAAAAAATAAATCAAGTATTAAGCTTATTTTATGAGGACAACACGATGTTTTTGTGCATTTTCCTTTGGTTTAATTCAATTTTTTATATTGTAAAATAAGGAAGATTGCAAAATGTAATTATTAATATAGAGGAAATTTATTACTTTTGAACATTAAATACAAGCTCAAAGATATACCTTAGATTGAGAAAAAGAGAATACATCGTGTTTATAGTTCCGTTTAGAACGGAATAGTATTAGCATGTGTAGTATAAAAGGATAAAAATTAAATTTAAATTACCCCTGATTGGACAATTTTTAGTATAGTTCTAAAAAAATAAATTTTACTTACATTTTTCAATTCCCAAACATAAAAAAAATGAAAAATATCTAAATCCGAGATATATAGAAATTTTTAAAAAATGTATAAAAAAAACACAAAAGGTAATTTTAATCGTAATCAAGATTTAGAGTTAATCCAAATAGTCAGTCTTTCATAATTTCAGAAAATTTATTTCTAGACAACATAAATTGTAAAAGTTAATATAAATTAAATAAGAAGTTCTATTTCAAAAAAAAAATATTTTTCTCTTCTGCTAGATCAATTCCTTTAATGATGTTAATGTAAACACAAGTCTCTTTATTATTCAATTTGATTGTAAAATTGCCTGTTTTATGTTTAAAATAACTCCAAGGTGAAATAGGCCTACCAATTATTTAGGCAAATTGTCCCGTGTCTTTTTGTGCATTGTTATTATTTAAAGCAGAGTTTCCTTATTTCTTCGCTTAACGCGTTTAACAACAATCCTTCTCGTTAATCTATCAATCGCTATTTAAAAATACACATTTCAGTTTATGTCCTTGATTGTATTATCTCCTATCAAATTTTAATTCGTTAACTTCATTGACTTTTTCATTGCCTCTTATACATAAAATTCTTAAATAACTTTCTATCAGTGGCTTTGCATTTGCTTTTTTTTTCATAAAAGAAGCTGCATGTGGGTTAATCTGCAGCGTCAAGATATTATTGCTATATTACTTTATTAAAGAAATATATCTAAGAATAGAATGACTGTGCATACATAAAATTTTTATTTTGAAAAGTTATTTGCTTATTTATAATGTTGGTTAAATATAAAATTATTTTATAATTATGATTAGCAAACAGATATGTCGTCAAAGCCACCAACTTAATATTACTGATTAAAATGCTTACACTTCTGCGTCCTACATATAAAATATTTACATCTTGAAAATTTTTGAGTACAGCGTGTTATAGATTTACAAATGAATTCAATAATTGCTTTGCATTCAATGCTTCCTCGTACTATTAATATTTCTTCAAAAAACTTATTTTGTTATTTAAAAAGCTGTTATTTAAATAAAAAAGAAAAAAATGACTTTAATAACTATTTTTTATTTATTTGTGTTTGAAAATTGAAAGAAAAAGATAAAAAAAAATTGGGGAGTAATCGAAAACCGTACAAATAAATAAATTTTACCAACAAAAAAGATTAAATTATTGTGAAATTAACAAGTAAAAAATGTTCAAGTTTATTAATAAAAATCATTTATTTAAACTTTCAACATACTTTTCCAAATTGTCGGGATCGTCAATATTTAATTTTTGGAACACTTCCTCTGCATTTTTTCTGTAAAAATGAAATATATGCCTTCTTCTTGTTCTATACCAAACGTCTACATTAGTTAGTAATGCTATACTTTCAAATGCTAGTTTCAATGTTTTTTCACCAGACGAAATTATGAATCGAAAACTTCCTATTAAAATGCCATAAAAGCTATTTATCGTCATTTTATTATGACCTAAATATAGATTAGAAAACTTTTGTATATCATTAAAAAATTCAATGTTTAGAATATCTTTCTTTTTATAATTACTAAAAAACTCATCAGCTTCTTTGGCAATAAGAGTGTATAACAAATTATTTACCTCTTCATTCTTAGGCGTCATCATAAAATAAATCTTAGAAAGTTTCTCCTTAGTAAAGAAATGTTTCAGAGAAGCAATTATTTGCCCTCTATTATTATCATTTATATTTTGTGTAAGAACAATAATTTCACTTACGTTTAAAATATTATAATGACCCAATATTTGCATTAATATGAGGTATGAAGCAGAACCCGGATTTTTACAAATTTCATATAATACGTGATCTAGCAGATTTTCAGTTTTAAATTTATGAAAAATAATTTTGTATCTAGCAAAGTCAATATCTTTTGTCTTCGTATATAAATCCAAAATCTTATTGCAATCTTGGTATGTTTCTTCAGAAATGAGCTGACAATTTTCCTCAGAGTTTAAGAGATTATAGCAACAAGAATAACAAAATGATGTACCTAAATTTTCAAAAGATACTACTTTTTTTTTAAATGAAACATTAAAAAAATTATTATCAAAATTATTTAACAAATCGAGTAGATATTCATCATTGATTGCATCATTTAATAGGATATAATTTGACACAAAATCAGAGAATGTAAAGACTTTAGTAATTAAGGTGCATACATCTGTACTGTTGTTATCATTATTGACAGTATTGTGTAATTTTATTAATTCAGTTGTATATTGCTTTTCTACATTGTATAAATCCTTAACGTCAATTTTAAAGAAAAGCATCAAATTTCTTAACTTTACAGGAAAAAAAAATTTCATCTTGTTTTCTTCTTCAAAACACTTAATAGTATCGTCATAAGATCTTTTTATAAGTGAAAAGCAAAATTTAGTATCTACCATTCTGTTTCTCGAAAAACTTAGACAAAGCTCTTCTATTTGTTTTTGCTTGTTACTATCATAAAGTTTAGCAATAAAATCTGATTGAACTCTATCATAAAAAAATTGTTTAAGATTGAAATTAATATCATTCTCAGATGTATGAAGTACTAGCTTACAAAATACTGTAAATTCCTGTAATTTATTGAAATTGCGAAATAGATAATAATCACAAACTTTTTGAAGTGCTTCATCTGCTGTATTATACTTAATTCTTTCTCCTTTAAAACCATATTCAGATCTAAATGCTTCAGTTATAAATTCTTGAAAACTAATTTCCTTATCATCAACTGCAACTTTAAAAACATAGTATTTTTTTTCCAAGTTTATTAAAAAATAGTCTTTAGTCTTAAATTTTTGTTTAACGATATCTAATAAATTCTCATAAATGTTTTTAGTGGATTCTAAATAAGTAAAAAATAATACTAATAATTCAAGTTTCATTAAAATACTAGGGGTTTAGAAAAAAATAATTCAAAAATAACATAAATCTTAATAAAAGATAAAGTATAAAAAATAAATTTAAATTTAGATCATTGTTGAATAAAAACATGGGTTTAATTTATCAAAATTATTTAAAAATGTTTCTGTAAATATAGTAAATTTGATCTATTTAACAAAACATTATAAACATATTCTTATTCCTGCAATCATATTTATGTAATTTTCATCCTAAAATAGTATATTGTGGTATTCTTATTATTTGCTACATTGAGCTGATGGAAAGTAAGTTAACAGAAGAACTGAGGGACTTGAATAATTAGTTTATAAAGAAAGAAGCTTTATTAAATATATTTTAGTAGGTTCTTACTACATTTTTGCTAATTTTTCGGAAAAATCTTTTTTTTTAATTTATGAACGAAAAGGAAAACAGTATAAACTTCCGTATAACAAAGAGAATGGTAAGAAGCATTTTAACAAATTATTATTTATTAAAATAATGTTAAAAACTATTTTAAGTTCAGTTTCCTTCCCCAAGTATGCTACATTTATTAGATTTAAAAATTTCGGAAAATATTGACATAAATTTTTTAAAAATTTAAAAAATGATTACGAAAATTATATTTTATATAAAGATTATTAAATATTATTTTACATTATTAAAAGCAAGTATTTTTTTAATAAGATATTCAGGCGTGTAAAAAAGAAATATTTTATATTACTCAATAATTTACTATTTTTAGAAAATTTATGATTTTTTTTGTAACATCACGCTTACTGTAAAATCTTTCATATTATTAAAAATTTATATAAATTATCAACGCGAAGGTTAAAAAATTTAATTTTAAAGAACTTTTTAAAGTATTTAAAAAATTTCCCTCTTACTTTTAGAAAGTAAAGATATGAATAGAATTAATGAAAAAAAACCTTTTTAAATGAAACACATTGCTGTAATAAGAATAAATCATATTAAACGTATAGATGACCATCATAAGTCTTTGGTTAAAAGTATATTTGAATACTTTAGGGGGTGTAAGGGTTTTTAATAGGTCACTTATAGTTTTATTTTTTGAATATATTACTTCAAAAATATTTCCTTTAATTAACAAACTAAGCAAGCCACCATTTGTTTTTTTCAAGATATAAAAAACAAGCCTTGTAAAAAAAAACATATTTTAATGTTTAATTTATTATTCAAAATATCATTACATGTAATGCGTTAAATTTCCAAACCTTGATATAAAATCTAGTAATAAATTTCGTTTTCATGTTTGAATTTATAAACTTAGAAGGAACAAAATTTAGATACGCATGTTTTAAATTATTATGTTTCATTACAATTTTACGAATCACAAATGTCGTTATAAAATAAAACATAATTTTTTTGTTCTATTTAAAATATATAAATTTTAAACTCTTAATTTTACGATTAACATCATGTTCGAGACATACACAAAAAAAATTATTTAAAATTTTAATAGAACATAATAGACAGTGTTTTTTTTTTATGTGCAATTTATGCTTAACAAAAAATTAAAAAAATGACATTGGTATCACCTCTAGTGAGGTGGTCAAAACGAAAATATTCTTCCAATATAAAACTGATAAAAGAACTTATTTTTATTTTATTAGTTTTATTTTTAGTCTGGGGTTCTATCTTTGTAGAGTTGTATTGGTATCTTTCCACCATTGATTTTCATTCCCTCTTTTATAAAATTCTATTTATAATAAAAAAAAGTTCTAAAAAATTTGTATTTTAAATATTTAAAAAGTAAAAATAAATGACGTGGATACCGCAGACATGAACATCTTTTTCTTGCTACATGTAGTTTTAGTTTATTCATAACATTTTTTAGAATAATAACGATTTTTTTTGAGATAATATTATAAATTACAAGACTGCAATTTAATTATATCTCTTTTAACATTTTATATGCTTCGTTTATTTTACTAGTGAGTTAAAAAGAGTTTTTTTTTATCTGAATGATCCATTTTTATAAGATTTTTGTATTTTTTTTCAATAGTATCCTCTTTTCTCATGTTTTTAATATCTCTAATTCTCCATATTTATCCATAATTCTATTAAAAAAAGCCAGAGAAAATTAAAGGAAAAAAATCTTTGTAACATTTTAGTGGTATTAGCTTAATAAATTAATTTCTATAGATCTTTTAAATTTTTATTTAGGCCTTGATTTATTTTATCATGTGTTGACAGAAATCTTAAACCCCATCAATTAAATTGATTTGTTTTTTTGCATGTGTGTTTATTCTTTAAAGAAAGAGTATTCTTTGTTATAACTTAAAAATACACACTTTTTTTAATATAAATTATTAGGAATTACCACAATTTAAAGTTAAAAAGCAAAAAATTATAACATTTTCTGCCAAAGGATAAGCCTCGTACCTATAATAAAACAAGCAACCGGCTTTTGGAATAATAATGCCTTTTCTTAACATAACTCTAATTTTTAACTTTATGATTTATAAGTCATTTAAACATACTTGTATCGCCTTACCTCCGTCTAAAAATCTTCTTTTGGTATATTTATTATGCACTTTTACGTTTTCGTTTTAGGCTAACCTTACTTTGTGGCTTCTAAAAAAATTTTCTCTATACCATTTTTACAATTTAGCTGCATACTTATGCTCCGAGCTATTCTCTATCATAACAATCTCAGTATTGTCTTCCAACGCCTTTACTGACGTAAATTTTATATGTACATGATAACTATAGTTGTAGTTTTTTATCATTTTTAAACATTCAAACAGTTTGTTTTCTTGCTTTCTAAAATATCATCTCTCAATGCCCTCACAGCTCTTTCGCTCAACTTTATCTTTCAACCTCGCTAATTTTTAAAAAATATATTCTATTTTTCTAAAAAATAGTTAGTTAAGAAAGTGATATTTATATGTTATAACTATACATCGCACTCCTAAGAGTCTTGTTTTCGCTATTTAGGAAGCTTCGCTTCCTCCATTCTCATTATTTAAAAAGCAGCCAATTTGTTATTGCTTAATGCCACCACGCTTTTGATAAGTGTGCTTAAGATGAAACTATAGATTTTTTTTTAAGACTCCTTCTTAAGACCTGCTTTGGATCTGCATGCATCAAAGAACATCTGTAAGCATACCCGTTTATACACGTAGCAGTCATCATAATCCTCATCCTACCCCTACATCTTATCATGTTATTTCTTTTTTTATGATATTATATCCTAAAAAAAATTCTACTGTCTTTGAGTTGTCTTAAAAATATGATTTGGTAAATTTAAAATTTCATATTTTTTCTTTTTAATTTTCCATAAAAAAGATTAAAAAAAACTTTTTTTATCTTCACTTCATCTTTCCATACCTTTAAATTTTATGTACAAAATTTGAAGAAAGTGTACGTAGTTTTTGGAAAAAAAGCTAAAAAGATGAAGTGGCGCAAAATATCATACGTAAAATTATTTATTGGATGTTTATTGCCTATTCC
Organism: Vairimorpha ceranae; assembly: GCF_000988165.1. NCBI lineage: Eukaryota > Fungi > Microsporidia > Nosematidae > Vairimorpha > Vairimorpha ceranae. The sequence goes on from NW_020169403.1 coordinate 7,892, forward strand.
ATTTTAAGAGTCCAGATCTTTCTTTATATGGATTTGTTTTCGTATCCTTCGTCCTTTTCATCTAGGGTTTACATTGTTTCTTTGTTAATTTTGTTTTATTAAAATCATCAAATAAATGAATTGACATTCTAGGTTTCTAAATTCTTACACTGATCTGAATAGTTCCCAACTTTTAAAATCACTATTTTTAAATCAATCTTACCTGTCAAGTGTCTTATATGGTTTTGCCTTAATTAATATCTGCTTTTTCTACCAGAGGTCTTATAAAGAATCTTGAGTGTCAACCGATATCTGCTAAAAAACCTCCTTAAACCTCTCTATGTATCCTTTAAATATTATTTGTTTCTATTACAATCACTTATGTTTACATATCTCCTTTCTTTTGTCACCAACTCCCTTCTTCCTGTCTTGGTCATTTTATAACCTTTTTCAGTCATTACTTCAAAGTCGCTTAAGCTTAAATTGCTAAAACTCAACCATTTAAATTTTTCTTATACTTTTTATTAAAATACGCTTCTCTTGCCTTTCTGCCAGAACGATTCCGGTCACATATAATTATTATTAGCAGTAAAGTAAATAACACCCGTATACCATATTTACGCTTTTATCATTAAAAATTGCTTCTTTAACCGTATACTTATAAACTTTTTGTTGACTCCTCATATTCTTTTATTTTCTCTCGCTCTCTTCCTCTTCCCTACTCTCATAGTGCGTTTTTTTCTAAATTCTTCTACTTTTTCTTTTTTCTTCAAATTTCGTATCATAATAATATTCAACACTCTACTCGCGCTTTCTAAAATTTTCTTTCTTTAGAACTCAACTTCAATCATCTCTAAATCCAGAACATACAAAACAATTCCCGATACTTCTTAATGTCTTCTGAAAACCTGGACATAGTCGGCATAAAGAACAATTTGTGCGTATTGCTCCTACTTGTGCTTATCGTAAATTGGAGGAGCTTAAATAATTGGGTCTTTTTGATAATTTTGCCTACATTTTTTTTCCAAAAAATAAGGGAAAAAAAATAAATATTAACAATTTAATTAGACAAATATTTTTTTTACCTCTGAAAACTCGATATTATTAATGTCCATGATATCTCCTTTTATGTGTATATTTAACGGTCTAATCATCAATTTAATCTCTAAAAAACGCTATTTTTCTTTCGCATTGTACTTTTAATATAGCTCCAACCCCCCCGTTATATTATAAGCATGGGTTCTGTATTGTGATCTAAATCCAACCGAATGATTAACGATAGAATGACTTAGATTTCTTTCAACGGCGAAATAAGAAGCAAAGCCATCAGGATTTAACATGCTTTCATGCTTAACATAAGGACTTATTGCTTCTTGTATAAAAGGAATTGTTCGATTTATCCCACTAACAATAAAAAAATATCCCCAGTATAATCAGCAGTCGTAAATTTTCAAATAATCCTGTGTAGTTAAAAAACATTTCTTCTACTTCGACTATATTCTTAGGTTCCCTGTGATAACTATATATGTATAATATCCAATTTAAAACATCTTAATAGCAAAATTTTATAATTAGCTATTGTTGCATCTAAAAGCTAAAGAAATTATACAACTGAAAAAAATTGATACCTAACAGCAAACAATAAATAAGTTATACTACTTTCGTTAAAAAAATTTTAAATGAAATAAATAGGGTCTTTTCTGGAATCCTCTTTTGAGACATTTATAAGCTGTAATGTTTATTTTGCCTTTTATAATCAAAAATTTACATAGATTCATGCAATGTTGACAATCACGTATAGATGAAATGATATCATTCTTAATTAAAAATTCCTTAGGTTTTTTATTTCACAAAAAATTATAATTTATTTAATTTTTTAAGGGCTAATTTTAAAGCACAACCCTAACAATATTAGTCAAATTCAATCTATGGTAATAAAAATCAAAATTTGAATATACTTTTTAAATATTTACAATAGAAAAGGTTTACAATATTATTTATGGTTTTAAGGTGCATTTTGGACAAATAAAGAAAATTTTAGCGTTTTTTATTGGCTTGTCTATAGAATTCTGCTTACAATTTAATTTTGTAGTTTTTGTTTATAATCATCACCACCTTCTATATATATAAAAAGTTTAAATCTTAATATTTTTTTATTTTTAAACCCTTCTTTTTAAAAAATTTTAAAATTCTTAGTATTTTTCATTAAGAACGAGTAGCATCATTTGGGGATTTTTTCTCAAAGCACGGAACGTTGTTTTTGTGCATTTCCCCTTGTTTTTAATTAGTTTAATTAATATTATATAAGGTGTCTATAGCATATTTCAATTAATAATAAAAAGAGCCAATTTGTAATTAAAAATAATAAAATAAGTACATACTAAAGGGCATCATATACATTTAAAAAGAAAGAACACACATTATGTTTGTAATCCCGTTTTAAACGGGATAGTGCAAGCTAATAAATATATATAAAAAATTTGAATCCGAACATTATTATTTTTTAATCTTTTTTTTTTTCAAATTTTGGAAAAGTTTTTTTAAATAAATAAAAATCTTTCATGGTTGACTATATTATATAAAGCTTAATTTTTCTAATATATATAACCTTTAGTTGTTTTCAATTATTCAAATTATAAAATGTGCGCTATTGTCATCTAAAATTAAAAGTGTTACATGTGTAATTTTAAAACAATACATACATGCATAAGACATATACACATAATTTAAACAAAGAAAGCATGTATCGTATTCAAGTCCCCATTTTAAATGGAATAGCATTAGCTAGTTGATATATAAAAAGAATTTATAGTAGAAGAAAAGATAGATATAAGTCTAACTTCATTTAATTAAAAATATTTAGCTCGCATGGACAAAAAATGCGTGCATTATACTATAAATGACATAAATATAGATGATAGTGTTTTAATAAAAAAGATTTTAACACTAAGAGTAAAACAAAAAAGTTTAAATAAGATTCATTTTATTCTACGATTAAAAAAGAAATTAAATTTTTAGCAATAATAGCATAAAAATTGAAAATAATGATACTGTTAAAACTGTTTTAATGACTCTAGTAAAAAAAATGTTCTTTTCGATAATTCTCTTTTTCTTGCATGTTTACGCTCCTACTCCTTATAGTGTTATAAAAGTAAACTTATCTAGATTTGATATGCACATCACTTCTTG
>NW_020169404.1:0-11028 GCF_000988165.1 Vairimorpha ceranae
TGAAAATATTTTTTGAAAGATTAGAGGGCTCTCAGATTTTTTGGAAGAAGAAAAAAAAACTATTTTTTTTATTTTTTAAGTCTGTGACACATTTGTCTACAGATATTAGTTGGCTAATTTCCCCTTTAAAAGATATAATGGACGATATTGATAAAGAATATGAGCAGATTGAATGTAATTAATATATTTTAAATTATTTATTAATTAATTTTTTGCAATTTTGTAACAAACCCACATCTGTATGTGGTATAAAAAGCCATTTGAAATATAATTTTTTTATTTAAGTTTCTCATTATATAAATGGTTCTGTGAATGTTTCGTGGGATTTATTGTGTATTATGAAACTTGAAACTATAAATAAAATAATTTTTTTCTAAAAGCATAGAAGCAAACAAAAAACAACTTCAAAAGGGTCACTTTCACAAAAAAGCACAAAGAGTGCGCAATAAAACATTTAGTAAGCACAAAAAAGTTTTATAATAGGGGAAGTAAATCAGCAAGAAAATTCGGCGACGCTAAAAGCGTTCTAAAGTTCTATCTTCAATCTGGCCGCATCCCGCAACTTCACCCCACCGTATTATCTTATAACCGATTAAAAAAAAATAAAATTTATAGTATAATTATAAGAATAAAAAAATACAGTTTAGAAAGAACAAATAAATCACTGTAAGATAAAGTTTATTTAAAATGTTTTGTACTGAAGAAATTTGGTACTTTAAAATAATACTGAATTAGGATCTTTATTGTTTTGGGGGTTCTTAGCTTTCTGTAACAAATCTCTTACTAACCAGTTCACTATTCAAATTTATTAATTTCTCTTGGATATTAAACAGGTAACGACCTCTTTTATCACAAGTTCTAAAATATTTTCAACAAAAAGCACATTTTATGCCTAAAACTATCAAAAAATGGCTATATTGTTTCTATTATATCCGTCGCTTTTTTTCATATCTAGCTAAAATTATATTTCCTTTTTGTAAGAATTAAATGTTTAATAAAAAAAATTAAAGAATTTTCAATTTTGGGAACCCCATTTTGATTAAGATTGAAATTTTTACATTTATTTATAAAAATACACTCTCTTTTATATAAATTTATATTTTTGCTCTTATAAAAGATATATAGAAAAACAGTATTTGAAAACAAGGATACTGTTACATTTTGTTATTAGATAAACCCTTATTATTTAAAGTTCTTTTTACTTTCAAACAAAAACAAAGACTCATTATATAATTTATTTAAACCTGCACATCAATGATGTCTAGTCTTATGTAAATTTGTTAAGAGCTGTGATACTCTGTATTGCACATTTCTTTAATAAATTCTGTTTGGTTTTTTAAAAGTAAAAAGATTTGCTTTAAAATTTTTTTCTAATTTTTATTATCCCCTATGAAAAACACTCTAACTGAAAACAATTTGTCTAAGTTTACTGTCTTTAAAAATAACATTATAGAATTTTTATCTAAATTTAACATATCACTAGATGTCGATCTTATGTTAAGAGGCATCGATTTATCAGATAAATCTTATGAAGAAGTATTAGATAATTTTTTATTAAAATATTCTGATAAGTATAGAATTTTTACAGCGTTATATAATAAAGAATATCCTTATGATTTAGAACTTAATAAAAAAATAAATATACCTTTAGAAATTCTTTATACAGTAGAGTCAGAGAAGTTTTACGGGATTAAATTTAAAAAAATACAGAATAAAGCAATTGTTGATATTGTTACTACAAATAATATACTGTTAAAAGGGTTTGTAGTAGACATTAAATACGGTTTAGAATATTTTATTAACTTTTTAAATAGATCTAAACTTGAAATAGATGTTAAGTATTACAGTGACAACATTTCTAATATATTTGTTGTTATTAACCAACAAACTTCTCCATTTATAAACAAAATAGTTTTATATGAAATATATAAAAAAATTAAAGGACATAAAGAAATTACACATCTAGCTGTTTATACTCAAGATATTAAAATAACTGTATTAAATAATAAACTGGTAGAAAACTTTTATTCTTCATTCAATTTAAGTGATATATCATATTGTATAAGAGAATATTTAGATAGAAATGGATTTTTTGTACATTTTTCAACATTCTGTATAGATTGTATTTCTTATATTTTGTATTTGCAAAATAAAAGAAGTACTAATTATCTTAGAGATTTTCTTAATTTTAGATTTACTGGTTTTGTACTTAATAATGGTATGGAAGTAACAAGATCCGATGATAATAATATATTAGTTATTATAGATAATCTTAAATATACTGTTAGATATCCCAGTACTGACATATTAAATAGATTAAAGTATTTAAATAAGGAAGTAATATTACAATACTACACCAATATTACTGTTTCGTATTATAAATGTAAGAATATTAATTCACAACTGTGTTTAATCAATTATTCTGACTATGATATGGTACTTTCAAATATTTACGTGACAGGAAGTAAGAAAATACAATATTTAGAGGATAAAACACCTAGTGAAATATTTGAATATAAAGATTTACGGATGCATATATTATATAGTAAAGCTACACATACACTTTTAATTAAATTTAAAGAAAATATTAATAGAGATTTATTTTACATGTATTTAATAAGTATTTGTAAATTTAATTACATGCTTATTCAATAATATTATAGTATATTAGCTCTATTGCACAATTATATTGTGGTTTTTATAATAAACAAAGCTAGAAATTGAGCATTTTACCTCTATTTTTAGAATAGGGAATTAAAAATATTTTTTTGATACGCTTTTCGCTGTGTAATTTTTTTAAATAGATGTTAAAATTATATAATTTTTAGAATGGCTTATATATTAATTGAAAATAAATAATACTAGTTTTTTATTTGTTTACTGTTACTTTTTATGTTATGAATTACAGGTATTTAGTGAAAAAAAATATTTTAATAATTAGTTTATTTAACAAGACAATTATTAATATTTGTCTGAATTTTGTGTATTTTGACGAATACTTATGTTAATTTTAAATATAAATTTACAAATTTAATAATTAACAATATTTTTAAAAAATAAAATTAACACTTCAATTGTTTATTTAAAGTGAGTATTAATAAATTTTTCAAAATATTCCTCTCCTTTGTAACCTATTTCCATAATTTTCTTATTCATGTCCTTATCCACTACAATGTAAGTAGGGAAAGCTGTTAATCCATATTTCTCTCTACAAATATCCATATCCTTAAAATCAGGCTTTTTGAGATCAATGATTACAAACTCTTTTTCAGTATTATAGTTATCTAAAAACCTGCTTAATTCTCGGCAAGGTGGACATTTAGTTGATCCAAAGATAAGTAAAACATCTTCGTTAAGTTTTTCTACATATGATTTTACTTTATCAAATGTTGTACAATCACTCTTTCGTGTAAACATTTAAGGGTTAAAATTTTAAAATTACCTAATACAATAGAAAACAATTAAAAACTGTAAAATATTGATTTTAATTGAATATTATCATATAATGTTCATATTTTTAAATAAAAATTTTTGTTTTTTTATCCCCTTAAATGTCTGATGAAGAATATAAACCAATTGTAGAACAGCAGTATACACTCAGAGACGCACTTATACAGGCATGCAGGGCAGCACGCATCAGTAATAATCTTTCTAAAGGAGGCAGAGAGTGTGTTAGGGTACTGTGCGGAGGGAAAGCAAAGGTCGTTTTGCTTGCTAACGATTGTGAACCGAAAATCAAAGCCATTGCAACTTTCTTTTCTCAAAAGAATAAAATTCCAATTGTCACTATAGATGACAGAAAAGAACTAGGACGAATATTAAATTTTGAGAAAGTATCTTTGGGAGGTAAGGTTAGAAATAGTGGATGCGGAGTAGCATTGATCTCTGATTTTAACGAGAGGACCAAAGCTACTGATTTTATTATGAATGAGTTGGATATTAATTAAATTATTCTTAAGTTTTATATCTTATTTCATTTTTATAATGTGTGCTTTATTTTTCGTATTTTTTTCCATTTATAAACGATAGTGACAAATGTATTTTGATGTACCATGTTTAACCTCAGTTTTCTAGTGATAGGTATGCTAAAAAAATATTGTTTTAACATTCCAAGGCGCCAAGATTTTTGTATTGTAGTTAAAATAATTCTGTTATTTATTATAAGCATCTTACAAAAAATACCCATTAATTACTGTATTGGGTTTTGAAAAAGTAACAAACTTTTGAGATTGAAAATTACGCATTTATGAATTATTCTTGCATTAGGAAATTTGATGGAAAATAACTTGGGTGAATTTTTAAAAATATTTTTGGTAGAAATAAAAATATTTTTTACATTAAAAAATATTCTATTACGCTACGACAAACCATCGCACTACATTTTAGGTTAGATAATTAAAAAAATCAAATTGTTACTTTTATTTTAAATTAATATCTAAAAACTGACATAGTTTTTGAAAAATATGTTTAAAGAAAAAAACATTTTAGTGTTAAAAATTTTAACAATAATCTTTTTAAAATAAGACTAAGAAATAACTTCTTTTTAAAATGACACTAAGGAGGATTTCTTGTTTAAAATGTAAAAAAAAGAGAAAATTTTCCTTTTGAATATATTCGGCGCCTTTTAGTGATAAATGTTTTTTAAATTAAAAATTAATTATATTTTAATAGAATTAGTTAGTAACTAGTATAAAGTATATTTTATATTCTAATGCAATAAAAACAACGGATTTAATTATATACATACTTTATTTAGAGTAGGTATTATTATTTTTTTAAATGACCAAAAACCATGTTGATTAATTTTTTGTAATTTTATACCCCATTAAACTTTTATTATCAACAAATCTGTTTTCCTTTCTATTCTACACGAGCATAGAATATCGCTAAGTTACAACACTTGCAGTCTCAATTTTTTTTTCTTGCAAGTAAGCCTTGTTTTTTTATTTTAAAATGTATTAATTTTATCTAATTAAACTTTTTATCTAAAGTACGTTTTACAACAATGGAATATAAAAAACATGATATGTAAGGCCATTCACTAAATTTAAAATAGTATTTAGATTACATAACCGTTAAAAGATGTTAAATCGCGTCCAACTTTCATTAAAAATAGAGTAGATTTTAATTTGATATTTAAATTATTAGTTGAATTAAATTTGAAGATATTTTTATAAATTCTAATAAATACAAAAACTTCTTGTTACAATTGACAAAAAATAGTAAAATAGTTCTAATTTTTAATAGAAAAATGACATTTAGTATTTTTATAATAATATTATTGTTATTTAACACTATACTAATTTTTATACTAATTACAAAAGACTAATTTTTATTCACAAAAATAAATAGACAGTAATTCTGTTCAAATAATTCAAAACCAAACCAATGTATTGATCTTGAACCAGTTGCGCAAAATTTTTAATTACTGATTTTTTATGTATGCTTGTTGGGAAGGCAATTTTGTCCTCATTTATTTCAAAAGATCCACGTAAGCTTTCTATTCTTTCATTGAGTATTAAAATAAAAGATGATTCAAAGCTTTTATAACTGCCAATAAAAGATTTCTGATTTAAAATAATCATCATAAAGGCAGCATATAATTTATGTTTTATTCCCTCCTTAAAACCTTTTTCTCCTTCACACAATGTTTTAAAGTCATAATCTTTTACATTTACACCTTGCAATCGTTTTTTTAAAAAAAACAATGCTAAAACATATTCTTTCTCGTTTTTAATATTTAAATGTTTTGGAATTATCTGTAAAGAATTAAACATATCATTGGCGCATTTATATAAAAAAATCGCAAATTTATTAATATGTTTTTTTTGTGCATCTTTTTCATTTTTTTCTTTTTTTAAAATTTTTCTTATTGTTTCGATTAACATCTCGTAAACGTAATACTTTCTTAAACGACGGAATGCTTGATAAACGTATTTAAAATCGGTTTTTAACCTCCAAAATGCATGATCATTTTTTATTACATCGCTATTGTTTTTTGTTAAATCGCTATCATTTTTTATAATTTTTTGAATATTATTATCTATAAAAATTCTAAAATTTGTGTTCAAGGCTTCTTCGTTGCATTGGTAATTAAAATTTGCAGAAAACAATAGTTTATACTTTAGCTTGCGACAGATTTTTTTAAATCTAGTACTTTCTTTTATCTTGTTATAACTACACAATAATTCGTTTTCAAGGGCGTTTAATGATTCACTACTAAAATGATTTAAACTTGACTCGATTTGATTTTCAATGGTAGACTTGCATATGTAAATAAATACAATTAGAGAAATTAACTTTATCATATTAGGGTAGTAAATAAAACTTTTAGTTAATTAAAAAACAATTGTACAAAATTTAAAAATTAAAAATACAAAGTTTTTAGTGCAAAAATGTCTAAATTTTAATTTTGTTTATTTCCATAAATGGTAAGTTTATTATTAAAATTTAATTAATTAAATAATTTAAAAGTGTATAAAATTTTAAACTTTAGAAATTTGTAAAAACAAAGTAATATGTTGTACTAATGGTTAATACTAAACTTTGTTACCTTACATTTTATTTAAAAACAAAAAAAATATAAAATTTATTTTGATTTTAATATATTAATACTAAGAAGTAACATATGCAACTGCTTTGTGTTATTAGCTTAAAAAAATATTTTGAGAACTTTTTATATTGAATTAATTGTCAATTCTTTTTCATGACTTTAAACTTAAAATTTGCCTGAGTGTGTCATTTTTTTTGTTGGGGAATCTAAAAGTAAAAGCGTATTTTGATAATTTTCTAAAATTATTTGTCATTTATGTCTATAAATAACCCAAGACTCCACTGTAAGGTAAAATCGGGAGCATTAAACTATATTTTAGAACGTCATGAGTATCAGAATAAGAATAAAACTATAAATAGTAAGATTAATCTAAAAAAGAATAATAGTGTGGTATCACACTCACCGGAATAATGTAAGTTAAAATTTATTTAATTATTTTCTGTAGTTCTAATAATAAAAATAAATATTTATAGTAAAATAAATTAAAACAATTGATATATGGTAAATTATACCACAATTAGGTAAAATATCTTAGTTTTCTTTCAACAAATCAGGAGATAAGAGTACTGGCATTTTTAATTAATTTTTATTCTTATACAAAAAGTAAATTAAGTTATAAATTCTTTATGTATTCGGCTCAAAATTTAATAAAATACTTTTATTTACATTTAAATATTTTATATATTTTAACATGTTAAAAAGCCCTTAAAATATATCTAATTTACATTTCGGAAGGCAAATTATTTTTTTAAAAGTTCTTATAAAAACACTAGAAATGAATTTAAAATATTTATTTACAATTTTGTCACCTAAAAAATAAATTCTATTTTTTATAGATTTGATGTGGTCAATTTACACAGACCGAATATTTAGTAAATTAAGACAAAAAGTTCACTAAATAACTAATCCTATATTCTAAAAATCTAAAAAACTTTCGATGATACGACAATAATTTAAGTATATATCCTCATATTCATGCCACAATTCTATCGGCTTTTCTTTGTTACCAATATATAAATATGTATCATAATAGTCAAAGATCCATTTTTGTTTTGTAACAAAACCATAAGAGCCTTTTATCTGTTCTTCTAAAAACAATAGTGTCAAATAATACTTTTTTATGTTTTTTATATCTAAATGTTAAGGAAAAATTTGCATTAATGAATAAAATACATTTAGCTTTTTGTAAAATCTTTTTAAACTTTTTCTTTTGCCAAACTAACATTTTTTTGACTCAATGTTAATTTTCTGAGATTTTGTACGAATTGGATTAAATATAAAGTTTTCTGTTATTGAAAAAAAATATCATAAATTGTTTTAAATTCTTGTATAGTAGTATTTATATCTTTCCATAAAATCTTTTTGCTGGAACGTGGAAATATAACATCCAAATCGCCGATGTTGTCGTTTATATACTTTTTTAATTTATTACAAAATAAGATTGTATTTCTATCACAGTTATTTTTGTCGCAGATGGAGCTTTTCAAAATAAACATTTTAATTTTATTACATATTAATTCATCACTCAAGTTTAATAACATGTATAAAAATTCTTTTTCAATAGGATCATATTGTTCTATAAGAGGATCAATAGCAAACAATGTATTTATCGAAATCCTGGTAGTATTAACAAACTCAATGCTTAGCATAAAAAATATTAATTTGAGTTTCATAAATAAAGAGGGGGATAAAAAAAAAGAATTTATACTTTTTCAAATTTTTTAATAAAAATTTCAGAGGAATTATAATCAAAATTTTTGAAAAGTGTATTAAAAACAATTAAAAAGTGTTATTAATCTTTAAATAATTTTCACTGTGATAAATTAAACATTTAATCGCAAAATTATAATTTAAAAAAGATAATAAATTTAGCGTTTAGAAAAATATTAATTTTGATGTAATACCAAATATTACACGTGAAAAAATAAAAATTTTTTTTATTTTATTTAAAATAAATAATTCAGCTATAAACATTGACCTTAATAATATTTTGTAATTTAACCTGGTTTATACATATTCTCGGAAAATAGTACACTGCTGGCCCGTTTGGGTCTGAAAGACTTAGAAGAGGTATTTATAAATGACATTCTTGTTTATTCAGTATTTCTTTTTATAGTTTTACATGAAACATGTAAACAAACAAATAAACACGCTTAAGACATTGTGGTTTCGTTCGTATCTGAAGCTACTGGTTGGTTTCATCCAACACATATTTCAATATATATTAAAAACCATAAGATATGATATTGTAAAGAATTACACTTTAGAGATGCTCAGTTGCATTTATCAAAATAAATATATTTTTTTTTCATGTCAAAGTAATTTTACAAAAAATTATTTTTGTATGTATACATAATCGTACATATTGCCACAAAGATCTTTATTTTATTATAATAAAAATATAAAATAATTAAAATAAATCATTAAAGTTTTTAATTGAAGCCAAAAATATTTCTCCTCCTCCTTAATGAACAAAAAATTAGGCAATACTACATAATTTTAAGTTGCTTTACTTTATTTTTCTACTTTCAGAATTTTAAACTTGAGTCACATTTGTATTCATATATTTAGTTATAAAAGAAGAATAAAAAAGAAATCTATTAGGCTTTAAAACATTCTTATAGCTTTTTACTTAAGAAATCAATAAACAGTAATCTACATGATAAATGTAAAGAGAAAATTGAAGTTATTATTTTAGGCAAGCTTGACTCATTACAGACTTATATTGTACATACAATTAAAGCAAAATTTAACTTATATGATTTAATAAGCCTGATAATGCAAAGTTTCATAATAACCCTGTAAAATACTTTGCCATAGAAATTTAAAAAAAAGTGCTGAAAGATATGGCTTCTAAAAAATTAATTTTTTTTTGTAAAAATACTAAAAGAAAAGGGTCAAAAAGAAGAATTTTTTGGTAAATCTGTAACATAACTCAATCTTAAAAATTTTTGGCTTTATGAATGTTAAATTTAAAAAAAGTAACTAATAAAAAATAAAAAATTATATTAAAAATAAAAGAACTTTTATTACAATAAATATCTATTTAAATAGAACTTCCAGTTGATGATTCAAAGTTATAATCTCCGCTGTCCTTTGCTGCTACGCTATACGATACATGAGTTTTTATGCATAAATAAATACCATACGCTTCACATTTAGTAAAACAAGTCACTATTTTTTCATTCTTGTAACAAAATTTACAATTGGATCGTTTATCTAAATAAATAGGTAAATGATGCTTCTTTGGCTCACTTTCAAAATCTAAACAGAATAACTTCCGCTTTTATTAATAAAATCGAAATGTAAAAGCTTTGTCTTATAAAAATTTATTGAATAAAGTGATTAACAATTATGCAACAAAGCTTCAAATATAGTTAAGGAATCGTTGTATCCACCTGGGGTATTCGCGAGGAATGCGCCAGTGCCGAGGTACTTCTCTATAATCCTCATTATTTTGGCATCTGTTCCATCCGGTCCCTTAAAATAAAATTTGCTTTTATTTTATAATGATTCGTTCTTATATTTCCTATTCCCGCTTCCGAAGATGTTTTCTTTTAGCATAATTTGTGAGAGTTTTCTTTTTTATAATTTTTATAAAAAATTTAAACCAATAAAAGCATAATAATAATTCTCATAAAGAAAGCAACAAATTATAATACTTTAAAGGTTGTAACTAAATAATTGTCACAAATTGTCTTTAACAATTAGTTATTTAAAAATGCATGTAGTTATTGACAATAATACCACAATATTCAAAAAGTACAAACTAAGTAAAAAGAATTTATGCAGAACAAAGTTATCAATTTCTTATTTATATCGTATCCCTAGTTCAAAATTAAACTGGCATGCTTAACTACAAAATTTTTCAGTCTACCTTTTCGCTCCCTTCAACTAAAAAACATTTGAATTTTGTATAAGTATTAAGGCTATTAAATTTTTATTTTTGATGAAAATTGCAAAGCAAATTAAAAATTCTACTCATTATGTTATACTTTTACAAATACATAGTACCGGCAAAAATCTTTTTTGAGGTTAAAATTTACTAAAATTGAGAACTGGATTCTAAGTTTGATTTGTAAAACGACAAAGGCGTTGTATATTAAGCGTTAACTTTGAGAATAAAATTTTATGTTTGTAAAAACAAAGTAGAATGCAGCTCATATAAACTATTAAAAATATTTTAATCTAACACGCAGCAAGATTAATGATTACTGTTTTTAAAAAAAGAAAAATGAGTTAAATATTATTTTAATTAATAACAAGAAAAGTTTAATATCCTGTTGATAAATAAACAATACAATAAACTTTAATGTCATGATACAGCCAGAACATGATCATCATCAAATGTTTGTTTAGTCACTTTTTTGTTTACAAACAATTAATTAATAAAGATTGTTTTGTGGCTTCTCTTTCTTTTTATCTAAATTTAATGTTTTTAATTTATTTATTTAATTTATTTTTTAATATATTGT
>NW_020169306.1:0-90074 GCF_000988165.1 Vairimorpha ceranae
ACTTGGGGTATTTATTGTTATTAGCATAGAATCAATTATCCATTTTATTATTTGATTGGCTCTTTCTACCTGTACTTTAATCCAAGGACATCTGTCACAACCTCTAACACGTCTATCATCAAAAGCACAGAGCATATTAGACATGGAATCATTTAAAATTCTCTTTTATCATCTGTATGTAAAAGAAAATGGGGCTTATTTGACATAAAAATAGATCTAATTGTAAGAATTACAGTTGAAGCGACTATTACATGCAAAGAAACTGTCCATATAAACTTAAAAAATGGTTCTATGACATCAAGCATCTACATAACGATTATTTAATTCTCTATAATATAAAAATCTACTAAATCGGCACTTTATTGTTCTCTGGAAATTCTAACAATAATGGGTCTTAAACAGATCCTGTAACCATCGCTTTTCGCGACTAACAAATTTCACTAAAACTTAACATTTTAGTAACCTCATCATGCATAACTCTATGTATTATTTGACTTACATAAATTATAATAGTTTGTCTATTACTAACATGAATCAATTTAAGTTGCTCTTTTTTAAATTTTTCCCCTTATAAAGTAAAAATTTATATTATCGAACCGTCATAGCTTCTTTACAAGTACAACTAAATACATAAATAAAGAAATATTTAAACCAAAATGTTTATTTTTTTTTTTCCATGCAGGGCATAAAAATTTTATAAAAATTAATTAAATGTTGAGGGCCACTACGTAGCAATGTTTTTAACAGTAATTAGGTTTGTGTGTGGTTTATCACACGAACATTTTTTAATTTGAATTTTTTTATTTCTTCACCAATATAAATTTTTTTGTTCTTTTTTTAAACCCTTCTTTTTGTTCTTGAATTTAAAATCTAGCAGAAAATATGCTGTTAATAATAAGCTCAATAAATTTTTCTATTTCAAAATTGTGCGATTCTATCCTTAGCCTAGAAATTTAAATAAATGATATGTAAAAATGAGTGCTTATAAATAAAATAACAAATTAAGTTCATTTTAAATATTTATTAATTTTAATATACATTATAACTGTTTCTATGTCTAAAGACTAAAATTACAGTGAATCCAAATAATGTTGCGCCTTAATAGACAGGGTTTTTATAGTATCATAAGATCATATAACATTTAAATTGTTTTATAAATATTAGGGGAAGATCGGGTAGCTGTCCCGACTTAAAAAACTTTCCAAACAACTCTTTATTACTGGCCCGTTTTGGTTAACGTGTTTTTCCTTGCGTTATAAAAATGCTCTTTCAACAACCTTTTGTGTACCCTTCTTTTTATAATTTTATTTATTAAAAAAAATTTCTAGAAGGATTCATAAAAATGCTACCAGCTGCTATTAAATAAAATGTTCTTTACATAAAATAAATACTTGCCTATATATTAAAGGACTATACATTTCACTTTTATATGAAAAAAGTGTTTCAATTTGTTTATTGCTGAATCATTAATATGGAAAAGATTATAACTTGTATCAAAATTATTGGCTACAGATTGTTAATTTAAGACACTGTTTTAAATATTATATTAAAATTAAGGCGTATCAAGGTCATGTTATTTCTAAAGGCCAACAAAAACATTCTATCTTTCAGATCAACACAAATAATTGCATATTGATAGAAAAAAGATTATTAGCTCTTGTTAAATAAATAGGCATACTTTAAAAGAATAGGGGTTTTAATTTTTAGCCTTTAAAAACATAAAGAATATTGTTTTTTTGCAAAACCACTTTTTAATTTTTTATACAAAACTTTGTGTGTTAAAATTATTGATGCGTTTAGATATTTTATCAGTGTATTGGTAAGTAATAAATTTAATTCAATAATGTGCTAAAATAAACAATAAATATCTTTGTGACAGCTTTTTTGGAAACTATTCAAGTAACAGAAGCAATAGCAAAAGAAGATGATACAAATATGTGGCCTTTTGAGGGTATACAAAAAAAAATGAGCTATAAAAAATAAACATTTAAAATGAAAAAATAATTTTTGTTTATTTTTTCAAATAAAGCATTTTAATAAATAAAAACATTATAAATGTCGAGGTGTAATAATGTTGTACATTATTGTATAAATTTTTAATATTTTTTATTCCATACAGGAAGAAAGCAAAGTTAGTAAAAGTGTTATTGATAGTAATATTGCTTTTTTTGTCACTACTGTTATCGATAGGCTCGAGAATCGTGAGTATGTAAAGAAAAAACACTTTAATTAGAACGGAATAGGTGAGAATTTTTTAAGTGTTTAACGAAACTTTCCGTTGGGTTCGAGATTTTATATCATGTTGTTGGATGTTAAACACCCAGTAGTTTCAGATACGGATGAAACCACGACGTCTTAAGCTTGTTTATTTGTTTACATGTTTTATGTAAAACTATAAAAAGAAATCCTAAATAAATAAGAATGTCATTTATAAATACCTTTTGTAAGTCTTACAGACCCAAACGGGCTAGCAGTGTACCATTTCCCTAGACATGTTATTATATTAACACAGACTATGTTAAGTACTAATATAAAGTAAGGGACAAGATAATTTTGGAGGCGATACCGTCGTTAATCTTAGTCTTTACATTATAGATTGGTTTTTAATAATCATGTATATTAGATTAGAAATCACTATGGTAAAGCTTAATAACATTAAAATGCATTATTTGTAACTTATTAAACAGGGGCTTACTTAAAGATTTAACAATGATTGATGTTATTTTTCGTGATTGGTCTAAATATCTTTTAACTCCTTCAATAGATCATACTTGGAATTTTTTATAGTCAATACGAGAGAAACAGCAAATAATTTTTAGGAACATTACATCTTCAAGCTTAATGATTTCTATAACAGAATACTTCGACGTGGCGTGGGAAATTCATTTTACATTTAAGGGTTATCCATCATTTTGAATGTTTCAAAAAAAAGGTGCAAAAGAATATAAAGATTGTACAGGTATTATAGAAATTGTTTCTATAGATAATATGATTTTAAGGCTTAAAAGAAAAATCTATTGATATTTTTGGTTAAAATTATATAAATAAATAAAACTGATTATGATAGTCCAAAAAAATGTAAATACTTTTGTGGTATTAATTCCACATGAAATACTTTCTATTTTCTAAATTTTCTTGAAGAAATTTTACTATAAAAATATTTTATGAAAAGAAGGGCATCGTTGTCATGAATAACTACATAATCATCAACAGCAAGAGAATCACAAGATCAACAGAGGGTCTCACAAGAGCACAATTCCCCATGAAGTTAATAAACCATTTAAGTTGGATCAATTTAGTTTGGCTTCAGGAGCGAACATTGTAGAGAACTTTCTTAGTTCTGGTCGCCTTCCTGCGTTTCTCGCCACACCTTTTTACTAGAGTTTTTTGGCTGGCGTAGTTTAGTTAACGTTTCTATGAAATTGGATTGAATAAGGATTGCAAATAACAAAGAATTAAAAAAAATGTATGAATAATATATTTTGAAAGGAAAAAAAATAAGTGTTGAAGTTCTTTTGATTAAAGCCTATTTTTAAAAAGGTTGTTTTATATTTTAATGCATTAATTGTACTTGTAAAATAAATAATATTAGAAATGTAGAATTTAAAAAATTCCAATAAATAAAAATACATTAATAATTTTAACATTTAAGTATCTACAAACTGTATGACAAAAAGTACAAAAAAAAAATAAAAAAAGACTTTTAACTTTATTATTTTTCATTATCTTCTACATTTTTACTTTTTTTTATTTCCGACAAATGCATACATATAATCTCAGAAAAACATTTATAAATATACTTACTTTTTTTGAAATAATCTACATAAAGAAGTTAAGTTTCACCTTTACAAAGCCACTGATATAAACTTAAGCCCCTTATTTCAAAATCATTAAAAAGTCTGATAAATGTATTAAGATTTAATAACGAGAGTTTGGCAAACTCTTCGTCTAAACAATTATATATGCAATAACAATACTCCCCATCATCATTCCGTGGGGTTTAGAAAAACAGCTAAATTTTCCTTCTATAAAACGATAAAATTCAAAAAACCAGGCCATTTCTTTTTATTTACTATCATCGTTTAGCTTCTGAAAATCATTACTTGCCTTAAATCGTTTTTCACTCTCCGTTAATAATTTTTCATACTCAAAATTTTGTAAAATACAAAAAGCATGATATATTTTTTCGAAACAAGGAACTAATAGTTCTGTAGCGTTTTTCGTTGAAAGCCCCTCTTTAAATTCCATCAAAGATTGTGTATCAGTTTGCTCTTCTGCTGCTCTTATCACTTCACCAACAAATCCCATATAATAAAAAATCGCATAGTTTTAATCTTTCATAAAGAAAATCTCTCAACTTACAAGAAACAAGGTCTAAACTTAAATCGTAAAAGGCTTTAAAACGCGTATATTGTATTTTTAAGTCATTTTCTTCTATCAATTGTACATTGAACTTATTATCAAGAAGCATTTCGCTAATATTACGTTCTGCAAGATTATTTAGATTCTGAAGTTTAACGTTACTAAATAACTTTCGTATGTAAGCATAAGATTTTTTGTCTTCCACAGTTGTACAGGAAGATAGATTAAAAAATCTAAAAAATAGTGCAGTAATAAAACTATACAACTTCATTGTGGGGGGTAAAACAAAACCTTAAATTTAAATTTTTGTAATTTAATTATTAAGAAAATAATAAACCATGTAAATATCAAAATTTATTTAATCTCAAATCTATTAAAAAAATAAAGCTTACATTTTGGCTTATATTTAATTAGCACTTAAAAGATCTAATCTTTATTAATTTCAAATTTAAAACGTTAACGGTTTTTTTGGTAAATTAAATTCTTAATTTAATAATAAAATTTAATAAAAATTTAATAATACTTTGCAAAAATAAAAAATAATCAAAGAGAAGTCTACTTTTTTTCACACAACAGAGCTCTAATTGCTTTGTCATTTTTTTTTATTCAAAATCTAAATTATATTTATTTAATTAAAAAACTATTGATATTTTTGCATAGAGCTAAAACAAGTATGACACAAGCCCGTATGATGGTGTTCATCCCAAAATATTCTTCTAACACACTAATTATGGGTGTGTTATTATTGGCCCGGTCTTTATGGGCCGAGAACCACTTCTGGGTCCTGTGGTTAAAATAAGTTAAATGATTTTTACTAAACTTGTTTTATTTATAATTTTTTTTAAATACTTTTACTCCTTAAAAGTTACCAATAATATTTAAAAATGTTTATTCAGTGCTACAGATTACTGATATTTCACTTTATGAACCAATTATTTATTAAATTTGTTCATGGTCTTTCGACCATCATGCGGTATTGTACCACGGAGTATATTAAAAAGTCAACTGTTTATAAATTAAAAAAAAATACCAAATTTAATAAATAACAATAAATAAAAATTTACAATAATTTGTAAATGTAAAATCAATTTTTTTTCTAAAACATAGTACAATTATATAAAATATTTAGTTATTAAAGTAAATATGATATGTTTTAAAAAATTTTACTTCTTACTATGTTAAAAAATACAAGACGGCGGTATAAAATCGTGTTTCAGCAAGTAAAACTGTGGTCAAGAGGCCAAAAATATGCTACATAAAGTAAAAGAAAAACGCACAAGATGTACTTAAAAGGGCTACAAAGTTTTAATTGGATATTTTGAAGAAGAATCTGAAGGATTAAAAAGATTTTATGGTGTGTTTTTTTCTTTTATATTATTGAGCCTAAATTATGCCAAGTACTTATATAGTATAGAAAATAAGCCGCAAAAAGAATGAACCGAAATTTTAAAAGTTTAAAAATTAACTAAAATATGAGAGGGCAAAGCTACTTGAAGATGATAATAGAAGTAGGATGATGAAGAGGGATGCATTTATAGCGAGAGAACTCTCTTTGCGTCAAGGAATTATTAGAGAGTGAAGCAATGAATTGTATAAGTAAGCGTGTTAATAGAAGCAATAGAAATTTATTTTTACTGTGGAAAGTTCGAGCACATTGTTAGAAATTGTTATCAAAGATAAATAAGGAATAAACGAATAAAAAATCTTATCTTATACTATATTTAAAAGCAAAAATAATTTTGAAGGTGATGAAAAGGGATATCAGTTGTGCCGAAGGTCTATGAGAAGATGTCTAGTCAAGGATGAAGATAATATGGAAGTAGAAGACACTGAAATATAAAATTTGAAGATTTAAACAGTAGCACAGCATTATTTTTAGTATGAAGATAAGGTCATTAAATAATGTTAAAAAAAAAAGATAAAGTCTATGGCGGGAAAAAAATGGTACAATGGGGCTAGATGATACCGCAGTCTCTGATGGAAGAAAAAGAGAGCTATTTAAAACAACTAGAAAAAAGAAAGATTATTAGTAGTTTAAATTTAGAACGAAGAAATACTATTAGAGATATTGAGAGGTTGAAAAGGGAGTAAAAGTTGTTATTAATTTAATGGCACTGAATGATCTAGTAGAAAAAGATTAATACGAAGTGTCAAATATAAGTGATAATATTAGAATTATTCAAGGATCTAAGTGATTTACAGTTATTGATTTGAAAGTGTGGTTCTACCATTTTTAGATTGAAGAGGGCGATAAGAACAAGATGGCGTTCGAATTTCATTAAAAAGATTACAAATAGAACAGTATGGTGAAAAGATACAAGAACTTTCCGCAGGTATTACAGCGAACAATTGAAAAAATATTTAAAAATTATCAAGGGAATTGTATATAAGATATATGGATAATATTGTTATACATGAAAAAACTATACATAAGCATGGTAAATATTTTTTGAAAGACTCGAAAGAACAAGATTAAATTTAATATTGAGAAGATGCAATTCAGTCAGCAAAAGGCAAAACTAATTTAAGTTAAATTGAATGAAACAGAAGTTGAAGCAAATAGAATAAAGAAAAACGAAACATTAGAATTTCCAAAACCAACGGGGGTTTTCAAAATGAAAAAATTGCTTAATGTAACACTAGGCTCAGAGTTTTATCGAGAATTGTTGTGTGTTGTCTATTACCTAAGTAAAAGTTAAAAAGATGATAATAAGCGAAAATGGATAAAGGGGATTAACGAAGTACTTTTTTAATTGAAAGAAGTGTTGAAAAGTGTGGAAAAATTTAATAATGTATTTATATTAATAATGGGTGCAAGTAATTTAGGGATTGGGACGTTATTGCTAGAAGAATTAGAAAAATGAAAGGATTACTCTGCAGGACAGAACAAGTAAGACAATAAAGTATACTATATTAGAGAAAAAATATGCTTGATATTTTGGCATATGAAAGGGTTAAATATGCATTATGAGAAGAGAAGTCTAGAGTTGAGACAGATAATAGCTCGCTTACATAAATTAGAAGCAAGTCGTGCTTTAAAAACAATAGAATTTACATATAGATAGAAAATATTCAGGAATTTAACTTTATAATAAAAAATAAAAAGATGGAAGAGATGTTTTCTTGAACTTATTAGGTAGAATTTATATAAAATAAAGACCCAAAAGAAAAAAAATTAGAACAAAAAAACAGAAAGATGTTACGGAAAGAGTACATTTTGGTGAGGAAATATTTGAAATTTGTTTTAAAAATTGCAATAATATAATGAAGATGTCGGTCATAGAGATATCTAGCTTGTATTACGCGATTAGGACAAATGTTAATGGCCAGGCTTGAAAAAAATAAATAAAGCTATAAAGAACTACGAACAATGCCAGATATACGATAGAAGAGAAGGAGGTGGTTGCAAGTTTATTCACGCCAGAATACATTTGGAAAGTGTAGGATTTGATAAATTTTAGAGATTTGGTAAATGTGTTTTTGCTGCAAATGATTATTTTACACAAAGGGTTTGAAGCGCCTTACAAGATAAAAAGCTTGATAATTTTGTTAGGGACTCTATAAAAACACTATTTTTGCAAAGAAAAAGATTTGAAGAAATTATTACTAGCAGCGGAAAGAAGTTTATTAATGAGGGATGATTAAGCGTTACAAATAAGTATTTTGAATAAATGAACTCCTTAGCCTATAGGTCATAACAATTTAATTAGCTAGAAATCATTTATGTAGATGGATTAAGTCAAATTTTTTACGATACAAATATAAACCTTTTGGTAAAAAACATAAGGCAAGATGAAAAAAAGCAAGTTTTTGATTTTTATAAACAAATTGTTTGCAGAGGTATTAAAATAACCTTTCAGGATACAATAAAGCTCACACGAACAAGGTATTGTATTGACAAGTAATTGAAATATTAAGCAACCGTGTGGAATGTAAATAAAACAATTCTATAAAAATAAATAAGCTTTACTATATTGATTGTTATGATGATGTAGGGTAAAAAGCAGGTTTTTAAATCGAGGGCCCCTTGAAGATTAATACATTATATCAGCAATATATTATTTTAGTAGATATAAATTTGCGGAAGTAATTGGAAATTGCAAAAGAAAAGTGTACTATAATTTTTAACAAAATTGAAAGAATAAATAAACATTAAAAGTTTAATATGTGACTTGGCCATAGAAAATGTTATATAAAACGTTTTAAAATTTTGTAAAGATAATAAAATATTTATGCATTCAACCTTGTTACATAATCATCAATTGAGTGGCAGAATAGAACAGTTTAACATGGCGATGTTAGAAAATGTAAATAAACACGAATAAAATCTTGAATTGAAAGACTGTGTAAATAAGGTATGGAAAGTTTACAATAATTTAAAATATACTAGTTATAAATGACGCAGCAAGAAGCGAAAAGAGACGAAAATAAGACAAAAATAAAACACAATTAGTTTGAAGCAACGTTAAAGTATTAAAATAAAAAAATAAAGTATGAATAAAAAGTAAATAATGATGTATTAATAAAGAATAAAATACATAAATTAAAAGGCCAACTTAAATATAACAGTATATGAACAATTAAAGGAATGATGGGAAAAGACTCGTTGAAAATTAAACTTAATGATAATAATATTAGAAAAATTTAACGATAGTAAATTATAAGCAAACATTGTTGATAAAAGAGGTTTATTGATTTAGCAAGGGAATGCTTTAGATAAATATTTTAATTAAGTAAATCCTTAACTTATAAATCATAACAAGATGTTTATGCAGGCAAATGGAAATAAAGCATTGTCAAGTTGCTATTGAAGCTCACAGAAGAAATGGCAGAGTAAAACGGAGTATAAGTTTGCTAAGAGAATGTATTTTAAAAATGATGATTGAATATTTAAGAAAAAGTTATGAGAAGTATTAAAAAATATCCTAAGAGCTATCATGTAGGGATAAGGTATATACCAATAAACAACAGACGAAATTTCAAGCAGGTTATGAGTAACAATAGTTCCCATAAAAATTACGGGAAAAGATTATGAAAGGTGAAAGAGGAAAATTTAAAAAGATTAAGCAGGCAAAATAACTAAAATGAAAATATAATGAGATGCGATAAATATGAGAAAGGTATATTTTTAGATACAGGCAAAAATGCTGCTCTATATGAAAAAGATTCATATGTAGTAAAATTAAGAAACGGAAAGTTGTAAAAAAGACACTACGATTTTAAGGTGCTACTTGTTGAGACGGTTTTAATTGATAGACTAACCATCTTGGGAATTGATTCGATATTTCAATAAATATTATTCTACATTATTTCAAAAAAATAAATTTACCATTTTTTACAATAGAGACCACCACTTTTAAATATAAAATATCTTTTTTCTATGATTTTGTAACAATTGTAACACAATATGTTTTAGAAATGTATTTTATAATTAATCAAATCTACATTTTATAACATTTTTAGTAATCCAATCAGGTTATCGCAAAATTCAAATGCTGTAAAATAAAACTTTTAAAAGCATAAATGTCCTTAAAAGTTAAGTTTACATAGTGAAGTTATATAAATAAAATAATAAATAAATTTAATTATAAAACAAACATAAATCTTAGTAAAATTTATTAAAAATTAAATTAACAGAAAAACAATTGATTTTGTTGCGATTTGAATAACGTTTGTGTCATAATAAGAACTATGACAACGCAATTTATTTAGATTTATTTTTAGTTTAAAACCCACAATCGTAAAAATATAAAATTGTTTAAATAAAAATTTTTTAAATAAAGGCTAAGAAAAAATGAAAGATTCTAGTTACCTTTATAATTTGAACAAAAGTAGCTCTGGAACATAAGTTTGTAGCAAAACAATTGACATTTAAAAAATTTAGTAAAATAATATTTAAAGTATGGTCGAGAAATATTTTGAGGATGAAGTCTATTCTCGTAGGCATGACATTTTAAAAGACGGATCAATTCAAGCTGTTAATTCTGTGAAATATACTAATTTTTACCTTTTTATCGATTTTCCCTTTTTTTAACGACGTAAGTATGTGTTTTAATCAAACTGATAAAGAATCATTGTTTAATTAACTTAAAAGATGCAACAATTCCAAAAAAAAGGAATATTATATATTATAATAACGAATTCTAGTTATTTTAAAAGTGTGTACAAAAATTTATAACTATTTAGTTGTTAATTTTATTTATTACGCAAAAACAATGCTTTTATTTGTTCAATGAAAAAAAAATAAATATTCTTATTTAAAATTTAGTTTGTTCTTCTTTTAATCTTAACAATCCGTTGTATCTACTGTTCATACTTTTTATCAGGTTTTTTACACTCTTCTACATCTATTTTATTTACTTCTTTTCAACACAATTTTATAATTCATTTATATTCTTTGGTTTTCTTTTTCCTACTTCTATCATAAGAATATTTCATTAAATAGCTCTTGTTGAAGATACTTTAGGTCATCAGATTGTTTTTATTAACAGCACGCAATTTTTTCAGATTATATTATAATATCGCAGTTTTTATTCATTAAATCCCAGGTTAATCTTTTGTACATTTTGTTAATTTTTTATAACTTAATCTCCTTCTTTTAAAAAATTCCCTTTCCCTCAATCTCAACATACGCACATTTATCAGCGCAAGCATATCACAGGGGCCTCGCTTATTAGGAAGATGTTGTTAATCGCCTGAAGAATATTACTTACAGAGAACCGACAACTGGTAGTACGCACGCTATCAGGCCAGAAGTTTTCATTGGATCATGTAGTCGGTCAAGGCTGTATGTTTCTAATGGCCGGGGTGTCTCTCATCATTTTACGCGAAATACCAGTGTTTCTGAGGTTTGCTATGTCCTTTTCCCACCGAATGTTCATAGCTAATTTCTTACTATAGGATGTAAAAAGCTTTCAAAGCTACGGCAATTGTTGTACCGACTCAAAGATGTTATGCCTTTTCTATATCATTAGAAACTTATAACCCTTAGTCGACGCCTACAGAAAAACTCACACAACTACTTAACCGACAAATATTTATGACAATTGTTATATCAACGCCAAGTTATTACTTAGCGATTTCACAGTGCTGGGATTTAAACCTATAGCCTTCGAGCATCAGAACAAAACTTAATTACTGCACTTACAATGCTCCAGGGACATTTTTTATTTTTATTAAAACAATTTTACGTTTTAAACTTTTTTATACAAATTAAAATTATTTGAAACAATAGAGATTAATAAAAGATAAAGTGTTATTTTAGTACGTTAAAATATCCAAAACAAAATTAATGGTAAATAATCTTTTGTTTGAATTAGTATTGAGTCAAAAAAAAGTTTATTAAAATATTTTTTTTGCAACGAAAAACATAACTTTGCATCTTAAAATATTTTAGAAATCAAAAAAACCTAATTTACACTATAACTGTTTTTTTAAATTGTAAAGGAATTTATATAACTTTTGTTAGGCAAATTTACCTTAGATTTGTTTTTTATATATATGAAAAAAGCAAAAACTTATAAATTAATTGCTATTAATTAAAATATGTTAAAATGTTTGGTATAATGTTCTTATGCGCAAAATAATACCCAAAAATAAGTAAACTATTTCTTTTTTGACCCAAGAGCGTATTTCCAGTCATATTTTATGGCCGTAAATGCCCTTCGAGCCATGTTTTTTAAAAATAAGTGTGGTATTTCACATTAGATTTTTATTGCTTGTTAAGTTAAATTATATTTTTTGTTTATCTGTTTGCATGCAAAAAAACTTTTAAAAGTATAAAATGTGTTAATTTAAACGCCGAAAATAATTAGAAAAACAGAAATGATTACGAAATAAAATATAATGACAATAACAAACAAAAATATTTTGGTTTAAAAAATAATTTTATAAAAAGAAATTCTGAAATAAAGACTTTTTAAAGATATGATTTTTGTCTAGGATATGTCAGAAAGCTTAAGTAAAAAGGTTATATATTTTTGTTTTTTTACAAGATGTAACTTTTTTGTTTTTATTTTATCTATAGTCAGAACAATAGTAAATTCTAAAAGATTTTAAATATGACTAGAGACTTATAATTTTTATTTTAAGTATTAAAAAAAATAATTTATTTAATAATTCTGAAGCAAATTAAACTTTTCAATAATTGATAAAAAAATATCAGAACTTTAAGGTAAAT
Organism: Vairimorpha ceranae; assembly: GCF_000988165.1. Taxonomy (NCBI): domain Eukaryota; kingdom Fungi; phylum Microsporidia; family Nosematidae; genus Vairimorpha; species Vairimorpha ceranae. Next base: position 12,542 of record NW_020169306.1, read on the forward strand.
TTTATGTAATATAGAACATTGCAACATTGCTTTATTGACAACTGTTTAAAAAAACAAATCAAAGGTTTTAAGGTTTGTTTATATAATGAAAAAGCTTTTAATTATTTTTTAATAAAGTTTAAATTTCCCTCCATAATAATATACAAAACAAAAAAGAAAATAAATAGCCATGAGATGGCTACAGTACGAAAAAAAATAAAAAAGTATTTATTTTAATCAAATTTAAGTCAAAAAACAATATCGTGACTCTAATTAAAATATTTTATATTAAAAATAAATTTTTATAAATTTAAAAAAATAAAAATGCCCATGAACAAATTAAATGTATTATTCTGGATGTCTTATATTCATTCATTACAAATACTCTCAGTAGTTCCACAAACATATAAAATGTATGAAATTAACTTGCGAAATACTTACCCAGGAAAATATGACTTTTATATAAAAAACCATTATCCGCCAGTTGATAAGATTCCAATTATCACTGAAGTCAAATCACCACTATCTAATATTCAAGGATTTGTTTATATTCATTCTAATCAGACAACTGATACCTACATTAAAAGCTTGTATTGTTTTTCAAGCGATTTTACAGACACTAACCAGATATTTTACCAATTTGAATTTACTACAGCCTTAAAACAAAAAAATATTCTTAACATACAAATTCCTTCAATGCTGTTTAATAATGCACTAGAGTCTCAGTATGGCATTGAAGTCAAAAAAACTTTCGGAAATATTAGTAATATAGGTTTGAAAATACAAAATAATTTTACAGAATTTATACTGTTAAATAAGGCGAAAACAATTTCATCTTCTCGTCAACTTCTTGACGAATTAACAAACAGACCCGGATCAAGAATTAAGCATTCTTTAGAAAGCGAAGATTACATTTTAGCATTTTTTGATAGAGACTATAATAAGATCATTAGTTTTCTAAATGAATTTATTTCGTTATTACAAGAAGACGATGTTTTTTTACAACATCAGCTGCCTATGTTTTTTATAAATTTTGTAAAAAATAATTTAAATACTTTTTGGGAAGAAGAACTTATATTCTCTTTTAAAGATTTTAATACTTTTAAAGATATTCATTTATTGAACTGCTTTTTTACAGATTTAAAAAACTTATTTTGGTTAATTGAGGATCCAAATCACAAATTTGCACTTACTGATCATGATCAATGTATCGGATCGCTTTATGGTAATTCTTGTGTTAATGTTTTATTTAACTTTCAAGAAGACGTGGATGAAAAAACTTTAAAATGCTTTGTTTACGACAAAAAGAATAACAAGTTGAACTATAAACTAATGATTGATACAACAAAAAGAAAAATTTTTATAATGTTTAAATTACGTTATTTGAAAGAATCTAATATTAAACAAATAGATTGCATAATTCAGACACCAAAAAAACATTTTAAATCATGTGATATTAATTTAATTGGATACTTATAATAAAAGTTTATGTAAGATGTTTTTTTAATTTTTATATTAAATAATAACAATTTGTTTTATTATGTGGTATTAAAATTACAGGGAGTTTTCGTTTTCGGCTGATCAAAAATGTCATTATATTTTCTAAAATTTATTTTTCTACGATAATAATCTGAAAAGAAGTAAAATTGAAAATAAAGGATCAGATGTATCAGAAAAACAACTACTATAATAATAAACAAACTTTAAATAAAAAGTAAAATAGCTCTAAAGAAAGTTTATACTTGAATATTATAAAGTATTTTTTCGGCATGGATTAAACTTCTTGTGAAATTTACTAAACACCACGATTTCTATCTAAATTTTGCATAATGAAAATGTCAGTTCGTACAAAAAACATTAAATTTATGTAATTCTTCAAACAATAATTTACAGTAATATAAATATTTTAAAATTTATCCAGATAAATTTAAAATTAACCGCCTTATAAAGTAAAACTTTATTGCTTTGGCATTTATAAGCTAGTATAGCATTACACAAAAAAGTAGGCAAAATTATATATGTTTTAAGCTAAGCTAGAAATATTTATTTTCAAAGAATTGGAGGCTTACAGCCTACTATAGAGCTGAAAATAAAAATAGTAAGACCACTTAAAATGTATTTATTTTAACGCAGTATAATATGTAAATATATAAATTAAGGTCTAAATATATTTACTAAGATGTGTGTCTGGGTTACGTTTTAATAAAACAAAAAAATACAATATATTTTAAACCGAAAGCATTATAAAATAAGAAATATATACGAGCATAAATATTAAATATAAATGTTCTGTATAACAGATATTTCGATTAAGTTAAACTACTATCTTATAAAATTTTTATTTATTTTTTTTCAACCTAAAATTAATACCTTTTCCTTTTTTTGGGTTTACTTTAGAATTCTGGCCACATTTTTTCCAAAAAATATAGATTAAAAAATGAAGGAAAACACCATATTCAATATAAGACAAAACCTACAAAAATAGAAATGTAGGCAGAATTCTAAAGATAAGCAAACTATTAAATATTTTTAGCAAAATCGAGAGAGTTTTCAAAAGTAAATAAACCATAAAAAAGTGCTAAAAACAAATTTTTATATGTACCAAATTTTATATTAGATCACAAATAATAGTGTATACTCTTTTTATTGTTAAAATCTATAAAATTTGTTCGGGTTTTGGTGATTACTATAGATTCCACATGGCCTTCATAATTAGTACTGTGTTTTATAATTTTTTAAAATTTGTCTTTATGAAAATAAAAATCAACGATAAATTCTTTGTGAAATAAAAAAGTCAAAAAAAATTAATTAAAGATGATATTATTCCGTTCATAATCAATTGTCAATGTTTTTTTTATTCCATCAAACTAGTGATTGTAAAAGGTAAATAGACACAATAGCTTATAGACGTGTTAAAAGAGGATTTCAGAAGAAGCACTCTTTATTTCATTCTAAATTTTTTTTAACAAAAGTAGCTCATTGTATCTATTTTTTGTTGTTAGACATCTATTGTTTTCATCTCTAATATTTTCTTGAGTTTTTAGTGCAACAATAACTAAGTATAAAGCTCTGCCATTAGGATGTTATAAATTGTATATTGACATACATTCAGTTATCATAGAGAACTGAGGAATTGCTGTAGAAGTTGATGAAATTGTTCTTTATCGAAGTTGGATATTCGAAATCCCATAAGTGCTGATGATAATAGAGATACTGTTTGAACTGTTGATGGAATTGATCGAACAAGCGAAGAAATTTTTTTCTTGTAAGTGTTGTTAAGAGTACAGTTCGTTCTTTACAAGGAACATTGGGTCCTTATGTTAAGTACTGAAGCACACTAAATACTGATAGCCATGATTCTTATTTCGCTGTTGTACATGGCCTCAATGTAAGTCGTCATATCTTTAATCATTTGGTTGGATTTAGATCATAAGAGAGACTCTATACTAATAATATAAAGGTTTTTGGGCCATATAAAAAGACAATACGAAAGAAAAATGGCGTTTATAAAGGCCAAATAAATAATTGGATTATTCAATATACATTTAAGAGAATATATATCGTGGGCAAAAATCGTAGCGAGTTTGTCGATATTTATTTAAAATTTAAAAAATATTTTTCCATTTAAATTGTTAATATTGATTTTTAACCCTTAATCTTTGAAAAAAATGTAAGCAAAATTTTGAAAAAGACTTTTTAGTTAATATTTAGCTCTTTATATATTGTTTTTAACATATAATTACACCTAAATTATTTCAATCAATTTTTATCAAATATTTTTTTTTTATGTACAGAGACGTTTTCTGGTGTTATTGCCGCCAATAAAGTAAGAATCAATATCAATAAGAGTTTTTATTCAAAGTACTATAATGAAACTGTAATTTTAGTAAGTCTATTTGTTAGGAAAATATTTTTTTAAAATCTATATAATACTTAGAAAGCTTGATTAGCAAGTAAAAAATGAACAAGTTGTGTTGTGGTTTAATAGCCAAAATCTATAAATTTTCAGAAATTGCACGATATTATTGGAAAAATAATGTATTCATAATTTTTGTTTGTAAACATGTTTTTTGGCTAAAAAAAAATTCATACTACTTAGCAAATATAAGATTGCAAAGATGGATTAAAAAAAGATAAAATATCTTTTGTAACCAACTTTAAATATTAAAATTTTTTTTATAAACATTTGTTACTATATTTAAAAAACAACTCATCATTTGTATGCAAATTGAATAAAAGTGCTATTAATTACTTTTTTTCTGCTCTTATTACGTAGATAAAATATGTATTAAGATTAGAAGATTCACAGAAATAATATTTTAGCTAAAAAAAATTTTAAAAAATAAATTTTGAAATTTTAAATTGTATATAAGTTAATGATACAGTTAGCTGCATTTTTTATTTCTATTAAAAATAAAACTTAAAGTGTATAATAGTAATTTATACAGTATTAAAGTTGTATAAAATTTATTATAAAATCAATATAACATAATATGATGTTTTTTAGCACTATCTTGACATATTTACAATTTAATAATAAGTTTCCTTTACTTAATATTATGAACAGATAGATTTTACATTCTAAGTGTTTTCAATTAAAAAAATTATGTTATTTATTTTCACTAATATTGCATGTATTCAATAAGTATCTCACAATAAGATATATTAATTACATCAAATTGTACTTAAAAATTGTTCTTGTTAAAAATTTAAAGCTAATAAATATAAAATATTTAAGATGATTTCTAATATCTTGATGTGCAATTTAAATAAAAAATTTTTCTTAGAAGTGACTCGAAAAAAAACAAATTGTAATTTAAAAATTTGTAAAATATGTTCATTTAATTGATTAAATTATTTGTTGCGACATCTCAAATGTCACTGTTTTCTTTATATTTTAATATAAATTACTCTTAAATTTGATATGTCTAACATTATTTAAACTTCAGAAAGAAGAAAATTAATTATTTAACTATTTATAGTTTATAAACAATCAAAAAATGCAAAAATCTGAAAGTATTTAATTGTATTATTAAAATCAATCCTGTATATCAAGCATTGTAAAACATCATGATTTTTGTATCGTTATTAAAGTATAATGGTGACTCATTCCAATCTTTGTTTGTTAATAACAAATGATTTCCTGGTTTTCCTACCTAAGAGACCCGAGGTCTCTTACGAGGATGGGTCTCTTGGGCCGAAAGCTCAATAATAATAAATTTAAGATGTTATAAATTGACAAATATTGTTGGAGAAGAAATAGACATTAACGATACATTTGAAGGTGAAATATAAGCGATAAAATTTTAATTATTTTCTAAGCAAAATTTAAAAAAATAATCCATTTTTGTCTTTTGAGTCAATAAATCTATTGCGTGGTGAACCTCTTAATAAAGCAAATTTGGTAGAAAAAAATAGACAAAAATTTTCATCTAGGGTAATCTTAATTGGCCAATCTCGGTAGTAAAATATGTACTACTTGTGTTACTTTTTAGCATCAAATTGTTCTGTGATATTACCAAAGACAAATAATCATAAAAATCTTTATCTACATTTATTATTTTAATTATTATTAAAAAATCCATTACCTCAATCGATATATTAGAATTAGAAATGTTTTCATAAAAATGTTTCCTTTTTATTTTGATCTGTTCTTAGTTCTTTTGTTTTGCCCTTTCGTTGGCAAATAAATTTTATTATCAAGTGTTTTTATGTTATCTAATGTATTTTTCAGAATTATCACTAAATTAAAATTCAATGTTTGTTTAAAATAAAAAATGTTCTACAACAAAGATAACATTAAATGGCTAAAAAATTTGCTAAAAATTGATTTGAATGAACAATTATTTTATAAACCAATATTTTTTGCCATTTTTATACCACAATATATTAGATATAAGTTCGTTTTAGTAATAAAATAATATTTAAATCAAATCTCAAGTTGCTAAATACATAATAAAAAAATTTCTACGATTTAGAACATTTTTACCAAAGAATAACAAATAAATAAATGAAAACTTTTACAAATAATAAAATTTTATAATTATCGTTTTAAAATCTATGTTTATATGTATCTTTTAATTTAAATATACAAAAGATCTAAACATTATACTTGAAATATAGACGATTATAGCTTTTTAAGTATTGCTTAACAAAACTTTAAAACTTAAAAAGAATAAATATTAATTTTGTGATTTTATGGTTTCAAATATTAATATTTAATTAATAACAAAAAATGTTAGTTGATGCGGATAACAGTTAGGCAGCCGGGGCTTAGAAAGGTTTTATGATGCAAATCAGCATATTTGTAAAAGTTTTATGCCATAATATAGTTTATATGGGTGCTTTCGTGGGTTAGGGTAGTGACTCTTGTGGGTAGCCATTTAACTATTTCTTTGCATGAAATTTGGAATCTCATATAAAATAATTTAAAAGTGTTTTAATAATAACTTTTTTTAAAAAAAGATAAACTAATTCATGTAGAAAAAATTATCTGGCTTATCAAACTTAAATAACTTTATTATATAATTTTTATCACTTTCTCATAATGGTTTCTAAATTATACTTAATGCAATGTTTTTACTTGCTAAAAATTCAAATTTTAATCTGTTACTAGGAAGATCGGGTTTCTCTAAATTCTTAGCAAAAAAATTTTATTGGAACCACTTTTTTAAAATATCAAAAGCTTATGTATAAATTGCTTTTTAGCTTACAGTATAAAATTGAACCAAAAAAATTTTTATATAAATCTGAGATTTTTTTTGTTGAAATTATTAGTCTATCGTTCAGGACGAATTAAAAAAAGTTTTTTGTTTTTTTGCTATAACTTTGTATACTTTAAATATTTTTAAAATTGGTGTGGTATTATTCTAACCACATGCTAAAAACTTTAATTTTTGTTAAAATTAATTTGCTTAAATGTTTGTGCATCTAAAATTAAAGCTTTACAAAGATACCTTAGTATGAAGTATGTAAGTCAATTAACTAAGTAAAAAAAACAAATTTCATTCTTGTTCTAAAACAAATGTCAAAGCTTGGTGAATCCGTATTTAAAAAGTAAAAGATGCCCCAAGACCCTTGGATATTCTCGGGGAAAGCAGCCAGTGGTGAGATACTTCTCAAAAAGCTTACTGTGGTGCCGTCTTTTCCAGCGTATCCTTTTAAATAAATAAGATTTATTGTTGGATGGGCTATTAAAAATGACTTTTCTATTTTGATGCATCATTGTATTAATATAATTTTTCTTTTTTATAGTTTAACCGATTTTTAATCACCAATAGGATTTATTAATATCTTTCATAAATAATATAATCAATCATCTATATGAAAATAAGGGCAACTTGTGAATTACATTGTCTATTTTTGACTAGATGCCACGCCACTTAATGGCCTGCCTGGTTTTCCTCATAGCAATGTATCTGGTAGTTAACAATGATACTACAGAAGAACCCTTATATTTCTGCAATACTACTTTTTACTTATCGTATTATTTATAAAGCTACAGTTTAAATGATATTTAAAAAATTAATATTTGTGTTTTTTTATATATAAAAGGACATATAATAATTTTATGACTAAAAAATTAATATAAGGGTTTTTGGCTTAAAGAATGATTAAAGAGCTTGTACTTATAAATAATACTATATTTGAGATGTTATGTAATTTCTTGGTAGTTTAAAAATAATTATAGTAACTTATATGAGAGCTTCACGAAAACTTAACAAAATAAACAATTGGATCTACTTTTTTTCCTAAAATAAGATTTTACTTCAAAAAGAAGCTATAACTATTTTTACAGGACGGAATCTTATGATCTTAGTGAAGTTAGAGCAGACATATTTGTAAATCAGATATCAAAGTTAAATATAACAGACAAGATTTGAGTGTTATTGATAAAAAAATTATAAATTTTTAATTTTAAAAGAAAAAATAACATTATTTAATAACCTCCAACAGATTTAAAGTGAAATGTTCACCAAATATAAAATTCTTTCCATCAACTTAACTAAAATTTACAATTTTAAGACAATCATAGTTCCATATGTTACATTATCCAATAAAGGATATAGAGCTAACACGATGTATATATATAAGCCATAATATTATAATCTGAATCAAAGCCTATATTGCAACTTAAGTCTTAAAAAGTGCTGGAAAATTTATTTGATGAATATAGAAGGCAAAATGAAGTCAAGCAAGATCACAGTAAGAATAATGTAAGCTCTTTAGTACCGTCAAGCGTAGGTGTTGTAAATACGTATTCTGCTACGCAACCGTACAAATAAAATATGGTTATATTATAAAATTTTTAAATTTAAGTATTGCTGTATTTTTTCTTATGGCTTCGATGGCTACAATAATGTTTTTTTCATTTATTTTCATTTTACTTTATTTATATTTTTAAAATTTTTTATAAAAGTTTTTTAAAAAATATGTTAAAGTTTTACTTTTAACAAATATCTTTATAATTTACTTGATTTGTGATATTTAAATTTTAATTATTATTTTAGTATTTAAAATTATATATTAAAACCGACTTTTTCCGCAATTTATACACAATCAAATTTTAAAGTTTTGTATTTGATAAATTAAAAAGTCAATATTTTAATATTTAAAATTGGGCGCGATTACACAACTTTTTACTTTGTACTAACGATTTTTTGTTTATATAAGTATAATTTTTCTAAACATCCCCATGGTTACAATTAATTTCATTTTACTAATTTCTTTTGTATATTCTCTAAAGATAATTACCGTAGTATCAAATGTATATAAAATGTATGAAGCTGATTTAAGAAGTGATAATACTACTAATATAAATTTTTATCTAAAGAATTACACTTCAATAAGTAATAATGTTCCATATATAACAGAATTAATTATTCCAGAGACAAATATCCAAAGAATTATTTGTATTTACCATAATCATTCAGCTGGATCTTACATTAAAAGGATTTATTTTTTTCAGAATGACTTAACTACTCCTACTATCTTAAAGTTGCATCAACTTGATTATGCTATATTTTTAGGTAAAAATAATATCTTAAAATTTTTTATTCCTGCAATATTATTAGATAATACTTTAAATTTTCCATTTAATATTGTATTAAGAAAATATCTTGAAGATACAGACGACTTAAACTTAGAAAGACGAAAAATATTTTTAGATCATTTGTTAAATAATAAAGATGAAATAATTAATAATTCAGAGCAACTCCTTAATGATCTTACAAAAAATCCTGAATCAAGCCTTTTTCATTCTTTGAAAGAAGGAGACTACATTTTAGCATTTTTTGATAGAAATTATGATAAGATTATAAATTTTTTTAAAAGTTTAATTTTAGTACTAAAAGAAAACAATAAAGATTTGCAACCAAAACTCTTTAATTTTTTTGTGAATTTTATTAAGAATAACCTAAATAGGACTTGGCAGGATGAACTCAAGCATTCTGGCATAGATTTTGATGTTTTCAAAGATTTTAATCTATTGAATTGCGTTTTTACGGATATAACAAACTTATTGCAGTTAGTTTCTTACCCAGATTATAAATTTCAATTTTATGATTTTGATCAACGCACTGGACTATATTTTGGTAACTCCGTACTGGGTGTTTTACTTCAGCTTCCAGAAGATTTTGACGAAAAAAATATAAAATGCATTGTTTATGATAAGAAGCAAAATGAAGTAACTTTTAAATGCATGTTTGAATATACGAAAAAAAATTTTTATTTTATATTTGATCCAGCATATCTTAAACACTTAAAAATTACAAAAATAAATTGCATAGTTATGACAACTAATAAAAATTATGAATCACTAAATATAAACCTGACGGAGTTTTTACAATAAATTTTGTTTAAAATTTTTTATTTACTTTACAATTTCTGTGCAAAAGAATGTCTTTACTAACAAAAATCTTAAAATCTACAAACAGCTATTGAACAACTGCTTGAATCTAATAGGCCGAGTAGAATGGAAATAACTATCCTTTAAGAAAGGTATAGACAATCTTGTAAAAAAAAAACAAAAAGTATTTAATATTTTCTTTAGAACTTTTGGTTAAGCACTTTTTCTAGCATAAAGTAAACTTATTCAATTTTTTACATAGTACCAACAACTTATTATCTTCTAGTAAATTAATATAACTATTTATATTAAATTCTTCTATTTAAAAATTTTCAATTAAAATCAATAAGAATAACATCATCTATTTTCCTATCATTCTTTACAGGCTTTATTTAAATTTTTGATGCTTTTTATGCTTTAATTTTATAAAAAACTTTTCACTCCTTACAGTCTTTTTGATTTAGATGTCCTAGTGCTTTATTCCCCTTATAAAGAAAAAAAATTTTTCAAGTTATTCTCATAAAAATTGACTAGAAAATATAACCAGTTCGTGATCTTACAAAAAATCAACAAATAAATTAGTATTATGTCTTTTATTAAATAATATGTACACTGGAAAAATTTACTAAATCGCTCTTTTGATAGTTTACTTGGCGTTTTTTTATCAGGTTTTTTTATTTCGGCTATAATTGTATCTTTAAATCTAATACTATAAGAAATTTACTTATAGGGTGCTTTTTTATTAACTTATAAAATATTTTATGTTTATTTTGTACTCTACAAAAGAATAAGCGCAACTTGCTCCCTAGTCGAGCACATTGTCGTAGCTATATTTTCTCCTTTTATTCCTGGATGTCCTTGCTTCCCGACATAAAAAAATGCTTTCCATCGCTTTTTTTAAAAAATATAGATTGAACGTAAGCCTCGATGTTGCTTAAGTAAAACTTTTTTAATTATGCTTATAACTAAGTAAAGTCATGTATACTATAGCAATTAAATTGTTTTGTATGGTGTCCTGTACTGAAGCCCCATATTGTACTTCAAATAATACTCAACTAAATTATTTATTTTCTCTTGTGTTCCTCTACGATTCTTGAAATCACGCCCAATGTTGTCTAGTTTGTTACTATCATTTATTTCATAATTCATCCACACTTCTTTTTATAATTTTTATTTATATATTTTTTTTTGATAAAATAAAAGAAAAACTTTAAATTATGAAAATATCTAAAATGAGCCTTAACTCAGCTTCCTTAGAAATTAATATAAAGACTTTCTCAGTAGTGAATGTCGTGTACATATTAATTTGTGGTTCATTGTGATACTTTATATCACATATAAAATTTAATATAATATTTAACATTCAAAGCTTTTTAAATTTAGAAAATTATCTATTTTTATATAAGACTTGAATTTATACTTTATTTAAGTTTACATCTGTCGACTGAAACATTTTAAACATAAAATTTTTCTAAAAAATGACAAGAAGTGATATTAGCAATTTTTTTAAAAATTCAACTAAAATAGTTCACATAATAAAACGTTTTAAAAACTCTGCCTTTTTTGTGTTTTAAGCTAGATAATTGGAGGGATTAGAACTGCTGTGTTTGCAACGGCTTTACTGGTTATAATTTTGTAGCATAAATTATATTATTTTTTTTTAATATAGTTATCATTTCTTACTTAGTTAAAATCAAACATCTTACATAACAGCTGTGTAATTCTGAAGTATTCTTGTTTTTGACATTAACAAGCCAAGAAATTCTGACTGCAAAGCTATGCTATATAAGATCAAAAACGGCTACAACTGCTATATATAAATTATTCATTTATTAATAAACACTTAAATGTAATTTTATCATTCTATTTTTAAATCAAAAACCTTTTGATCCTAGAAAATAACATTCTGTTTTCTGCATGCTCTAACTTTTGTAGCAAATTTTAAGTGTTATGGGTCGATAAATATAAAAATGTTTTTGACTTAATGATAAACTTTTAGATTTTTTTGGGTTTAAATGAAAAATGCCGAATGTAGGACTAGAAAAATAAAAAAAAGTTTTTTATTGTTTACATCTTTAGAGTTAATATTATTCTGAAAAGCCAAAAGTGGACTGATCAGATTATTGACAATGGTAAATGCATTTATGAAAAAAAGAGATTTTAATTGGAAAAAATTAGATTAATGTGAATAAAATAGTGTAGTATTAATTATTTTATTTGCAACTTAATAATTTTAAAAATTTTTGTATAAAAATTTTAGAAAAATTTAACCATCCAATATATTATTTTCACGAAACAAATAAAACATATATTTTAGACGAGAATTAACCGGGCACACGAACACAAATACAATTTACGAAGGCAGAGACATATTAAAAACTCTTATGATATAATGTCGTACCAGGTTAGCCATGATGCATTATCGAAAAGTTCTTATTACCAGGTCGTCTACCTGTGAATAATTTTAGAAATATAATAGTATTGAATTTCTAAAATTAATTAGCCATAAAAGGATGGCATAATGTTATTAGAAATACATTTGAAAGAAGTAAGTATAGTTTTTATTTATAAAAAGGTAATTAAAGTTTAAGAATATGATGTAACAATTAAATAGTTAAACAAAGTTTAATACATATAATATTTAAAGCCTTTCGGATTTTTTTTGTTAAAGAGGCTAGATTTTATTCATTTTTAAAGGAAAATAGTGGAAGTAGTTATGTATGAAAATTTACTTTTTTGTTGTTTAAATATTCTATTTAAAAGTATTAAATTCGTAAATTTTTTAATTAGTATAGTATAAATTTATTAAATAAGTAAAAAATATATTTTTTTTAATTTTTACATTATAGTATATATTTTAAACCGACATTATATCTATATCAAGTGCATTTTTAGATAATCGCTATTTAAGTGGCATGAGTCCAAGGGATTTGGGATGTCTTAAAGTATTTCTCTAGCACACTTGTAGTTCTAGGATAAAAGTTAGTTCTGTATTTTAACTTATGCGATTTTGTGATATCCTATATCACAGATAAAATATTTATTAGTACTATATGAAACCATGGATATCTCAAATGGCAAATTTAATTAATAGGTTGGTTATGAAACCCATTTTTTAATATAAAAATATAAAAGAACTAAATTTTTGAAATATATATTAATGATTAACAGGCATAATAAACATAATACTACTTACACTATTAATACTACTAAAAATAAACTATATGTTATCAATAAATCTTTTATTAACATCACAGAAACATACCTACGAGAGGATTTCATTAGGGTTTTGGGGTGCTTTTGTCTTCTGCTTGTTGCAGAATAAAGATTTTTGGAACATCAATATTTTTTATTAATTTTCTTTTATTTTTTAACCCCTTTAAATACATTAATTATATAATTTAAATTATGAAACATAAAATATCATATTTCTCCCTATTAAGGAGCCAAATAAATTTAAATAATTATTTCATATGTTAAATCGATTAAGGAGATCTAAGATTTATTATTTAGCAGCAAGATCTAGTTTATGATAAATTGTAAAATTTTTTTTTATCGTCAGTGTAGCATAGTACCGTTACACCTTTATTTATTTTACAGTTTTAAAAGCAGATTAGCTGCTTTACAAAAGGGTTTGAATACCTACAAGCAACCAGCAACTCAATTATTGTTATTTATATTTTACCATATATAACTATAAATAAAAAGTTAAAAATAGAAAGTCGGCATTCTGAGAATGAAAAAAATAAGTTTTTTATCAAAAATTTAATTGAATATTATCTAGAGTGCAAAAAAATGCCTGTTATACAAGAAAGTCAAATCTAATAGTTTGCAACAATAGTTTTTTTTATATAATTAATAATTATAAGAAAGTTAGCCGTTTATATTTGAAAATAATTAGATTATTTTTTACTATTAGATAATTTTAGTAATACAGGCAAGCGCTACATTACTAATAATCATATTTGTAAAAACTAACAAATATTTAAATAGATAAAGCCTTATAAAAGGCATTTGAGACATTAATAAAACTGTAAAAAATTGTTCTGTTAATTTAAAAAAATAAATAATGTTTAATAAAAATTTAGTTCAGAAAACTCTTTCAATTTTGTAATATTAAAACCATATAATCTTACTTTTTTTGCAAACGTTTGTGTATTAAATAAAACTTGCAAAATATCTTTTTCAGCTTTTAAATCAGAAAAATTAACAATTATATTTTCTCTAAAAAAAATTTGCTGCATAGATTGTTCAATTTTTTTAAAGTCAAGTTTTATAATAATTTCATTCATTAAAGTTTCAATTAATGTTAAATTATTAATTAAATCGCCAACATTGTATTGTCTAGGACGTAAATAGCTTTCAACGCTAATAATAAAATTTGCAATTTTTCTAAAAAATTCAAGACAGTCAAAAATGAGATTTTTTGTAGAAGCTGAAAACTTTAAAGATTTAAAATCGTTCTTTATAAGCTCATCAGCCGTATTTTCAATTTTTTTAAACCATCTAGAACAATCTAATATTCTGTTTCGAATGCTATGATATATAAAATTTTTTGTCAAGTCTTCGTATATAAGATATATATATGAATGTTGTATTACATTGGAAAAAAAATTATCTATAATTACACACAGCTCTTTTTTATTTTTAATTAAAGTATTAGAAAATTTAACATGTAAACTATCGGCTGAAAAGCTTTTAGTAGTTTTCTTATCTAACAAATCATCATTTTTCAATTTTTTTTCTTTTGTATAACTTGTAGTCAACCCGTCATTATTAAAAGTTCTTTTGAAATTGGCATTACTACATTCATTGGTCACTACTTCATTATAAATTACATTATTATGCTCGCTAAACATTTTATCTTGTACATCTACATGTTTATCAGTATCACCCTGTTTAAAATCAGAATCAACTAAATTGTAATTATATACAAAATCAAACTCTTGGAAAAAATTTTGTTTATTATCATATTCACTTGGGTCCCAATTAATGTATTTTTCAATGTCAACATCTTTAAATGAATAAGTTTCGATAACTATGTCGTCGATATTTTGATTATTAAGTTCAAAATGTTTACTGATACATCCCTTTGATAGTTGTTCAGTCAGAAATTCATTTTGTTGTTCAGCTGGTATATTTTCCAACTGCTTAGGAAAACTTGAATCAGTACATATGTTACTTTGTGTAGAAAAACTATCATTATTTATCACAGACAAATTTCTCTCTGTTACATTGGTTTGCAAAAAGTCTGTAGCGTTTAAAACATTATTGCAAAACTTGGGGTTATTAGAAACTTTATTTTTAATAATTGTATTTGCATCAATGTCCATTAAATAATTCTGATCAACAAAATTTAAGCTTTCTGTGTTTTGAGATAGCTCTTCATTATCTTTACTTGGAATTGACAACAATAAATCTCCTGCTTCATGTGTATTTTGACCATATTGTTCATATGTACAATCATTATCTAACCAGAATTTATTAATTTTTTCAAAACATCCAATTCCCTGTTCATTTTCTATCTGTATATTGTCATTACATACTCCATTTTCGCTGATTATATTTTGTTGTGTATTTTCTTTTGTGCTAATAACGTTATAACAATAACCGTTAAATTGATCAAATAAATAATTAAAATTAGGATCAAAAACATTCGTTGCAAATATCGACAAAACGCATAAAAGCATTTAAAAGGGGTAAAATTTTATTTAGTATATTTAAATATTAAAACCACACACCCTAAAAATAAAAAATTAACACACATATTAGTTTTAAAGTTGTTAAAATAATTGGGATCTTACAATAATAAATATTTAATATATTTTTTGTCAAAACGATCTTTTAAATTATAATATCAAGTTTTAAAAAGTTGATTAAATAAAAATTTACTTTTTTTAATAAATAGTTAATATTGTTATGTTACCATATTTTTTTTATCAACAAACAAAAAAACATCTCACGTCTGCATCAGTTAATTTAAATAACTCTGTCAAATACAAATGACTACCTTTTATAATATATTATTTATTAGCTTAATTGTTACTAACCTTGAACAAAAATAAAAAGTAAACACATATACTAAATAGTTTATTGATGTTTTCTGTTTCTTTTTTGTTTGTGCAAAATATTTAGTTCATAAAAATTTTATCTTTTTGTATTTTTTAGTAATAAAATTTAAGCACAGATTTTATAGGCAAGAAGAATAATATATATTTTTTTTCATCATTGTTTAAAAACTAATAATTAAAATTCACTTGCGAAAGAAAATAATTTTTTCTTGCTTTTAACTTGGAATATTGTAAAACTAAGGCTAACCTGTCAAATTTAACTCAAAGGTATTGTTAAATAATTACTGAATTATCAGTATATATAAAAGTTTTAATTTTATTAAAAGACACGGCAACTAAATCTTTCCTGTCGTATTTTTTTTCAAAATACAAATCCAAAAAAAATATGTTAAAATAAAAGGCTAAATAGATCAATGAACTTGACGGGCACAGTGCCCGTCAAGTGCCTATTTGTTAAAAATTTTATAAATTTTAAATATTTAAAACCCATCAATGCAGTTGTCAGAATTTTTGAAAACGTTGAACAAAAGTCATAGGAAGAGGTTTTACATATTTAATAAACAGCAATCTTATTTATGATTAATTATATTGCTTACATTGTAGGGCGAAACGTATTTTAAATATGATCATGAAAGAACCTTGGGGCATGTTTGGCGGTGTTATTTTAAAGAGCGAGAATTTTACAGGTTTAGGCGTTTTATATTATCCGGTTCTTTCTTTTATAATTCAAAAGTATTCCTGTGAAACAATTAAGAGTAATATTTTATTCTGGTAAAAAAGTTAAATGCATCTTGATATAATGAATTTTGTAGGTAATTTGAGTGTTAAAGTAATTCGCAGCATCAATGAGAAATGCGATGAAAAATCAAAGTTGTATTTTGGTAATCATCCGATAAGATTAGAAGGTCCGAATGTCATTGTACGAAACGACGAGACTAAATTAAATTTTACCGCGAAAAATTGAACGACTTGATTGGGCGTTAACCATGGCAGGGCAGATACAAGTACTAAACCAGCAAAGCTTCTGCCTCGATGGTGTCTTCTAGAAGTGCAGATATCATGCTTTTAATAGTAGAAAGTGTTATGCGTTTATATAGTATTATCCATTCCGATGAATGGGCGGCTTATAGGGGACTTTCTTAAAAAAATAATTACTCATACGATACTGTATCACACAAACATCATTTTGTAGACTCCTCTACGGTCGTACACACACGGCACCTTGAAAGCCTTAACAATAAGATTAATCTAGAAATTAAAGCTCAAAAAGATGTGCGAAGAACGCATCAACAAACATTTCTTAATTTTTTTATATCTTGCGGCCTTTTCAAGAATAAGGCGTTTTTTGAATTATTGAAACTACTTCAAGTTAAATAAATATCTACTTTATTTAATTATTATGAGCCCGTCAAGTGCCTATAATCAGGTTTAATTTTCTCGTCTTCTATGACCCTTCGTAAAGAGGGTTTTTTTTGTTTAAAAATGATAGGTGTTGTGACAGATTTCAGATATCTCGTTTTGGCTGTAAAACGGATAAATTTGACATGTATACGTACTACATTTGTTTTTTAAAATTCAATATATTAAGTTTAATGCGCACTTATGATCTTAACAAAGTTAAACACTTGGCGTTTAATCACGTGTAGTATAAAATTACAAAGCCTTGCAAAATAAAATAAAACTTTGCAAGTATAAATTCAAGCTATTTTTAAAAAGATAAAATGGTTTTTATAATAGTTATTTGAATAATTTGTATTTTATAATCAATTGTTGTCATTTAAAAATGTCTAAATGCTGAAACTCTGAATCTCAACTGACAGCGAACGATAAACTCTGAAGGTATAAGTTTATAGGTTAAAGAATTAAAGAAAAGGTGGCAAATATAAACATGTACATCTTAAAGTAAGAGAAATTTATATACTTAAAATAAATAAGTTGCTGTATATTTTTAAAAATTATCAACAACACGTACTTAGTTTTAAAAATTGCACTTAATACATTTTTTAAACTTTGTAAACAAAATTGCACTACTTTATAAAAACTTATTTATGTGACTATCTTTATAAATTTATACAGCAATAAAAAATTTTGTAACTTTTAAATTGTATTTTACCCCTACAAATGAAAAAAGAAAATATAAATAAAATTATTAACCATCTTTATAAATACGGTACATATAAAATTGATAGTAATTTATCAGTAAAAAAATTTTATAATAAGTATATAGATACATTTAAATTGCCGTCTTCTACTGATGGAGAATCTTCTATTGGCAAAATACTGGAAATTCAACCTGTATCTTCGTTTTATAAAACAATATCTACCGATAGGCGAAGCACATCATCAAATGCTAAAAAAATATTACTACAACCACATGATAAAAGATTCAAAGCGTTAATAAAGGATATGCAACTGAGTCTAATTAAACAGCTACATATTATACAAGAAATTATTGATAAGCATAACATATTCTGTACAGATGACACGATAGATATTATGTGTTCAGACATATCTGAAAATGATATTAATGAAATATTAGAGCTGATTAAACAGACAGAAGTGAAAAGCGCAGTTGATGAAAACAAAATAAAAGAAAAGTCTGAAGACATTGAACTCAAATTTGAATCACAAAAGTCATTAACTGACGATGTACATCGAAATTTATATCCACGCACTAAAAGAAAATGTTCTGTATTGTCTAATGACGTTGATAATAAGCGTAACGATAGCTCAAAACAAAAAGAAAATATTGGTAGTATGGACGCTAAAGATACCAATGAATGTAGTACATCTACTGCTACTTCGCAATTTTGTGAAGAGGAGAGAAATAACACATCGGGTATTAATAATTCTTTTTCCGATAAAAATATTCTAGAAATGATATTGCAGCTTCCTGCTCCAGAATCAAAAAAATTAACTAAAGACTCTTCTGATGATCAAATAGATAAAAAACTAGCATTAGCACCAGCTTTGCACAAGAAACAAATAACTCATAATAATAATTCTGCCATAACAAATGATGATGTAAGTAAGTTAGAAGATTTTTCTTGTATACATAAAATAGAATGTTTAATAGAAAACAAAACCGATTTAAATGTAATGTATAAAGAAAAAACATTTATTGACAACAACGAAACTATAACTTCAAAAGATAAAGTATTTAGAATAAGCGGGAGAAAAGATTTGCACTTAAGGCCATTTGAAAAAAAAATAAAGACCAACCAAATAACTACTATATCAAGAAATAACAGTAAACAAAAACAAGATAATTACAACCTTTGTAAGAAAATGGTGACTGAAACATTACCAATTGCGGAGAAGTTACAAGTGCCTATTTATTTGTGTAATATGGAAGCCAAAAGTACACCTCCGGCTAGTGTACCTTCCTTTAATGTTAAAAGGCTAAAAGAAATGAGTAAAGACAAATATAAAGAAAAACTAAACGTTAAAGTTCCATCAGCTAAAAATTATGCAGATTTATTAAAAAGATCTAGAACACAAAAGTAATCAATTCTCAAAATCATAATCCATTTCTTTTAGTATTTCTTTTGACGTTGTATTTTTCCTCTCTGCTATTTTATTTACTAAGGCTTGTCCTATATCTTTCAGTTCATTATAAACATGTAAGTTTTTTATAAATTTCTTTATTTCAATATTACAATCTTCTATATTCATCTCATTAGAAATCTTTTCGTTAAAATACTTGTACAGTTCATATTCAACTGTATCTATTGACTCTGTTAGAAAATAATATTCTGTGTCTTGTATGCTTTTTATAAATCCCTTTCTATTTAAAAAATCAAAATTTAAGATTTTGTCTTTATGTATTATTTTATTTGCAAACCAGTCATTGAATATTTTTGTCATTATTTAAGGGAAGTATTTTTTGTAAAAAAGTAATTAGAAAACGGTAAGTATACCATGTTACATGACTGGTCTACAAATAAAATTTCTAAATGACGTTTACACATTATGTTGTAATTGATAAATGATTTAACGGAATCTGTTACATTTTCAATAAAAGAAAAATGAATAAATTTTTTATGAATATGCTAAAAATTTTACAATATTTATACACCGTCACGGCTTCAGAAAATTTAGCCAAAACTAATACAAGACATTCTTATGATGATTTAAAAAGCTTAGAACCATATGCATATATTTACAACCTCCCCGAAACTGGGTCTGCAAATGATACAAATCACTTTGGATCAATAATAAATTATGATGCATAATAAAATATTTTAAAGTAATAATAGGTTTTTATGCATTTTATTGAACTCTATATTTTTTATTTATAAGCTTGTTGTACAGTAAGTTACGTATTAAGCTGTAAAAAAAACCTGCTGACTTTTAATATAATACCAAATGTCGCGAGCCCAGCTCGGGCTATAACAACAGAAAAGTAATGTTAAAATTTTACAAAACTTTTTCAATAAAAACAAGCTATTTTTACTATCTTAAGGCATAGAGCTTATAAATAATTAAATTGCATAGTAAGGTTAAAAATTTTTTTATAGGTCTATATAAGTAATGCTGTATCTAAAGTCCAAAAATTTTCACATGATGATATTTTTTTATTGAGTTTTGTATTTTAAAAAATTAAATAATTTTTTAAAAGATATTAAGAAATAATATAAATTGTGACCTTTTCAATCTATTAAACAAAGATTATTCGTATTAATTTTTTTTTTATGTTTTCATATGTACTGGGAAACTTCATGTCTAAAGAATCCGAAAAAGATAAAATATTATTCATTAAATTGTTTATTCTCTACTTCAATAAAGGTTTTTTATTCTTGTTTATTTTGGTTTGTATTCGTATCATTTGTCTTTTTAATTTAGAAATTGCATTGTTTTTTTAAATAGTTTTGATTTATGTAAATTATCATATATGGTGATTGACATTCTAAGTTATTGGGCTCTTTTATTTTAGTATAAGTAGTTCTAAATTTTAATAATGACAACTTGTCAGATCAATTTCTATTTGTAAAATATCTTGTAAGCTCTTGTTTTAATAAAATAACTGCTTTTCTTTTACCGCCAATCTTGTTTTTCAATCGAAAATATTTTAACGATTATTGAGTTTTAACAAAAAGATATTATCTCAGCTCTATCCTTAAAATCAATTAGCAATTATTTTTAGACAAAATTTTTTTATTATAGCTGCGGGATGAAAAAATATATCAAAATTTAAAAATTTATTTAATTTATTTTTAAATTTATTTGCAGAGTTAAAATCTTTTACGGCTTATTTTTATTCACCTACTTCTATTTGTAAAATTATCATTAAAAATAACATAAACATACGTTTCAAGCGTCACAATGAGCTTTGTCTTGTTACATTATACAAAAGCATTGTAGGTTTCAATCTGTTTCAAACATTTCAATATAAATTTAAGACAGGAATTTGCGAAATTTGAAAACTTAAGTATTGTAAAATTCATAAGAAAAAGCACACTGCGCGGCTGTAAATCGGGGCGCGGGCTGAACTCGCGACAATAAATTTTTTCTTGTTTCAAATTTATGCTCGACTACTAACTTTGTTTTTTATAAACCTCCACTAAATAAAAGTTTACAGATAGTTTTTTTAATTATAAAGACATTAAATATACATGCATAAATAATTTGATTTAGCAGAAATTTAAATGAACACTTATAATGTATATTTTTGTGGTATTAATTCCACATGAAATACTTTCTATTTTCTGAATTTTCTTGAAGAAATTTTAGTATAAAAATATTTTATGAAAAGAAGGGCATTGCTGTCATGAATAACTTACATAATCATCAACAGCAAGAGAATCATAGGATCAATAGGGGATCTCACAAGAGCACAATTCCCCATGAAGTTAATAAACCATTTAAGTTACACCAATTTAATTTGGCTTCGTGAGCAAGCATTGTAGAGAGCTTTCTTAGTTCTGGTCGCCTTCCTGCGTTTGTCGAACAATTTTACAACAATAATATACAAATTAACTTTACAAATTATTGTTTTTATAAAAAGTTAATTGTATTAATAAAGTTAATTATACGCCCATAACAATATATTTAAATATGTACATAGAAAAATGACGCCACCATATTGAAAAAAGTTCTCTCATATGTTATAAATGTGTTTTTATAAACATTTTTGTTTATATATTTATGTTTTTATTTTAAATTAACTAAATTTCTTGATATTAATCTTCTATCAGTACTCATATATTTTAGTAGTATGTCATAGCCATATATGACAATAAATTATAATTTGTTTTTTTAAAATTTTAAGTTCCCACAATTTCTAGAATTAAAGTAAATTTAAATAAAAATTTTAATGAAATAAGAAGAAGAAAGAAATGGAAAGCAAAAATTATAATTATAATTTTATTAAACAGCCCAGAGCAGAAGTAGGGCGTGCAACGTGTAAGAAAAAACATATTAAATATTATATCACTGAAACTAAAAGTATTGTTGAAAAATATTTGAAACAAGGGTATTACTCTCTTGGGCAGGAACATCATGAACTTTATATTTAAATTATAGTTTTAATTGTTTGTTTATATAACAACTATAAATAAATTAACAAATACAAGCTAAAAACAAGAACAAAATTGATAATAACACATTAAACAATCAAAAAAAACATTCCTACAATACCTTAAAGTGCATTGTTAAATTTTCACCTACCCTGATTATTTTGCGAGATATTAAAAAAAGTAAATCGTTAGAATTTAAAGTAAAGAAGTAGAAATTTAATTTCTATATTTGTTTACAAATAATTTTTTTTAGGTCTTTGAAAGTTAATTTGTATAACAATTTTGAGAATAAATAAACCATGATTGTTTATTTTACTAATCAAATCCTTAAATTTATATCCTGCTTTTTAAAAATATATTTTTTAATTTTTGCCTGTGTAACTTATCTATTTTTTTTTTAAATGCTATAAATTTATATCATTTTAAATTAATGAAATTACAAACTAGAATGTATATTTTATAAATTTAACTGTAATGTTAAGGCAATTGAAAATATTGTAAGTCAAATTTATTTAATTATTCTCTTATTATCTGTAATTTCGATGGGTAAAAATAGCATAAATATTTATGGTAAAATTATATAAATAATTGACATGTGGTAAATGATACCACATTAACCTTGACAAGAAATCATTGAAATCAAAAAAAATTATATATAAGGTTTTAAATAAATTTATTATGTCCTTAATAGTTGAATGCCCCACAAATATATCTTTAATTTTAAATTATATGTGAATTAAAAAATAATTTTTTTTTAATTTAATAATAAAATATTATAGTTTCTCATAATTGGGGTTAAAGTTATACAAATACTTAACGTCCCTTTCCTAGGCGGTAGCTTCACGACACACCCCGATCACAAATATAGTTTTTTTAAGCCATAGTGTCTTTTTTTTCACAAGTTTTAGAGTAACATCAAGCCGTATATGTGTTATTCTCGCATTTAGCTTTGATTGCACTTGTATTTGGAAATCTGCCTTTCTCGTATTTATCTCACCTTTTAAGGTTTTCACGCTTTGTTATTCTCACTGTTTGGTTTATGGTAAATTTTTCTCTATATCATTGCTTAAATTGTTTCGCATACGTCCCTTCTGGACCATTCTGAATTATTAACTTGCTTATATCATCCTTAACTGCTTCCTGTTGTGTATACCGTAATCCTGTATGGTAGCTATTGTTATAACAAATACTCTGTTTACTAAATGTCTTTAAAATCTATGCCTGGTGATTTTATTTGGCTTCTCGCAATGTTCCTATAACTTTTTTCGACTTTACCACTACTTTTATAGGCTTCTATGCCTACTTTCTATGTTTAATGTTCAGTTTGTTGCAAATTTTTTCATTCCTTTATCAACAAATTCTTTTCCGTTATGTGTAATTATTTCATCGGGTTTCTTTCGTTGTCGACGTAACACTTCTAAAAACTTAAGATTGTTGAATCGCTCTTGCTATTTAATAAACATGTTCATTACAGGCGGGTATGGTAATCAATCAAAACTAAAATATATTATTTTTTATTCCTAAATTTAATTAGACCCAATGCAATTTTCTCTAGATACCTTGTCGCATTTACAAGGTCGCAACCACCTAATTTTTTTCTATTATTTATCTGTCATGTTTTAAATCCTTTCAATGTCTTCTAAAATCCTTTTTTACTCCAAGACAAAAGTATAGTTCTCTTAAATAATAGTAATCATTTTGTAGTCCTCTATTTTCAAGGCCTCGTGTGTCCTTTTAATTATACTGTTTCTATCTTTTTGTGGTAGAATTAATGCGCTCTAACCACTGTAAAGCTTCCAACATTCGATTCCATTTACAACCTCAATGTGTTTGTTCGTTTTCCCTTCAATTTGCTTCTTAGTTTTTTCTTTTAAGCCTTCTTCGAGATTAATTTTACTTAAAGAATTTACTACTACTAAAACGCAAGGCTCAGTATATTTACTTTCAAAATCAAATTCTTGTATTTTCTCGATCCATCTATTAATTCTATTGTTATTAAAACAAGGTTTCTTTCTAATCTCGTCAAGTGCTTTATGGTCGGTTTCAATCTTAAATTTCCATTCTTGAAGTTAATATTCAAATTTCTTTACGCCTCAAAATACTGCGTATGTTTCTTTTTCGCTAATTCCATATCGTTATTCTATAGGCGAGAACTTTTTAAAGTCTATTGTATTAGGACCCATTCATAAAGATCAATCTTTTGTAGCAAAAAAGTACCCGTGTTGTAGTTACTTGCGTCTGTTCTTAATAGAAATTTTTTTGTATAATCTGTTACTTAAGGTTCCCTACTTTTCTTACAATCTCTTTTGACCCATTAAATTCTTTTTGATCTCGTCGATTCATTTATTTGCTTATTTTGGCCTTTTAAAGCGTCTGCCAAATGCAGTATAAGACCCACATAGTCTTTAATAAAATTTTTAAACCATCCAGTTAATCTTAAAAATTTTCTTAACTCCGAAATATCCTTTGGAATAAAAATTTCAACTGCTTAGTTTTGCTAATTTCAGATGGAGTGATTTCTTGCCTGTTTTAAATAACACCTGCCAATTTTATAGATTCGTGACAAAATTTTATTTTTCCGCTGTTTACTCTCATTTTATTTTAATTCAGCCATTTAATACATTCTATAAGCACTTCATCATGTTTCCTTTTGGTATTTGCGTGGATTACGATATTTTCATGTATACTTCTATTCCTTTGCCTCTGTATTCATCAAAAATTTAATCCATAGTTTTCTGAAGTAGCTGAAGAGAATTTTTAAATCTCATGACCATTCATATACTCTTTATTTAAACACAAACGTCGTTTTCTTTTTATCTCCTTCTTCTTTCTCAATACTGCAGAATCCATCCTTTAAATCGATAACTGAAAAATACTTTGTTCCTTGAGTATATCTAATGAAGTCTCTAATATTAGCTAGTTCATACTCATCTTTCTCGATCAAATCATTTAAAGCTATCAAATTGCTTAAAAGGCCAATTGATCCATTAAGTTTCTTTATGCTCTAAAAGAATTGCGCCATTCCGAGGGAGATCTCTGAATTATACCTCTAATTTCCAAAGATTTAATATATTTTCCGTATCCTTAATTAACGATCGGTTCACTTTTCGACCTCTTTTGATGATCTTTTTATCTGGTTCTTTATTGATTCTGCATTTTTCAACCCTACAGTATTCTGTTTCTCTTTCCTCTAATTCAAAGCATTCTAAAAATTTTCTTTTCAATTTCTCTAACGTCAAAACCTTACTGTTAAATATTTTTTCTCATCTTTTGCTATTTCTTTTTAGTCTTTATTTATTTTCTTTTAAAACATATTTATCTTCTGTTAAAACAGCCTTTTAATTGTCGTGAAGGTATAAATAGATTAAACGTTTTGTTTTTGAAATAATCTTTATTTTTGCCTTCTCTTGCTAGGTTCTTTCTAACATAACGATCCTTACTTGAATGTCCCCTTTTACCACAAATATAAAATCCTATTCTCCTAAATAATCTATAACTACCTTCGTTCCTGACAACATTCCTAGTGGTTTCTTGGTTCTTTTTCGTCAAATACTTCTCTACTTGCAGTATTAAGTTTTTGATGCTTTCTTCTTTTTGCTTTTGCTGCTCCCATAGCAAAATTTTCCCCTATAATCTTTCAACAATAATTTGCTATCTTTCTTCCACTTTCATATTCCTCTAAATAAATACTTTCAGTTCAAACGATGTTCTCTCATACATAATTTTTTTACACACCTCTTCAACAATCTTCGCCATAGTTAATTTGTATTGTAACAACTTAACCTCTGCAAAAATTATAGGCTCCTAGTCACAGTCAACTCTTGTTGACTCGTTTTCTTTTGAGTTTACCATATTATAGTTTCTAATAATTAGAGTTAAAATTATACAAATTCATAACAAAATATGTAAAGAAGCAAAAACAATTTTAAGTTTTATGATTCCATTTCTTTAATTTATTTTAGATTTAAAAATTTAGCAGCCTAAAACAGAAATTAAAGCATAACTGGCCAAACAAATTTATTAAAAATCTTAATTATATAAGCACAAAAAAAACACAATTTAAATTATCCACTTGACATTAGATTTCTGTGGTATTTAAATTAAATTTTGCAAATTTTTATACCCATAAAATGAACGTATTTACAGCCAACTTACATAAAAACGAAAAAAGGTGTATTTTGCTTTTTATTTGTTACATGTATACGTTATTGATTAATTTTACTATACTTCTGGCACAGTATAGATACAATTTATCGGTTTTGGCATCAAATACTACAACAATGGAAACTTCCTTTATTGTTAAGCTTTGTAATTTAGATAATAATGATTCTGAAAGTATAGGAATTAATGATTCTGAAAGTATAGGTATTGATGATTCTAAAAGTATAGATGTTGACGATAATAAAAAATTAGTAGATCCAGCAAAAAGAAAAAAAGTATCGAAATTATGGCGGCAAATTTTATTAAAATGGAAGTGGATAGTAGGTGGTGTATTCACAATATTATTATCATTTATTGTTATCTTTTGTGTAGCTTATGCAGGTGAAAATGTAAAAAGTTTAGTGCAAAAAAATGTACCCCATTCAAATTTAATGACAAATAGTACATCGCCTTTTGATGCTGTAAATAATAACCAAAGCATAGTAATTAAATCTAAGAATTCAAGTATTTTCAAAAATTTCTTAAACGAACCCTGTTGTTCATGTAATTCTGGCTTTAATGCTTTGGAGTTTATGTTTGGTAAGCCTGAATATATTGAATTATATAAAAAAATTTACAAAAATGGTCCCTTATTCGTTGATACGAAAAATGTTGTATATAAAAATTGTATTAAAGAGCCGCATGAAGAAATGATTAAATTTTTGCTTAATTTGAGTGATAATTTGAAATCTACAGCTACTGTTGTAAATGCATTTTTAGTGCGAGAGATTCAAAATTCTACAGGAGATAAGCTTGGATTTTTTGATAATATAACAAAAAACGATATCATTGATTTTAACAAAGCCATCTCACAAGATAATTGTCAAAATACCAAGAATGATTTAACAACTAGTTATTTTATAGATTTGTTTAAAAATGATTTTATATTCTCAAAAATGATATTTGTAAAAAAATATGATCTTTATAATGAATCAGAAGATTATTTTTTTGAATTTTTAACGTTGTGGACACAACATGTTAAAAATATTAACAAGAAAAATGACGAAATAATCTGTAAACTTTCGATTAATCGATATAAGTTAGCATTAGGAAAAATGCATGAATTGCTATCAAAAAAACTTAAAAACATGACAGTAGACCAAAAGTTAAAACTTGAAGATTTGTACCTAAAAATTTACAAATTGGATTCTATTATGTCAAAAATAACTGGTAAACTACATAAATTGTTTGGTATCGACAAGAGTCAACTACAAAATTTTAAAAATTCTAGTAATTATTTTGATATTCTGTTAGATATATTGTTATTTGGTACTTATCATGATCTTTTTGCTAAATGAAGATCTACTCTTTATGTTATTTTAAAACTTTATTAAAAAGCACTAATAAAATTTTTAATATTAATTAAAAGTAAAAATGTATTTTTAAAATCTTAAAAATTGGCAAATAACTTATGGAAATGTACAAACGACATAAGGCTTTTAAAACTATTAGGGATATAAACATTTAGGATTATTTGAAAGTGCATAAAGTAAAACATGTACAAAAAATATAGAAAAATCATAAAACAGGTAAAATATATGTTTAATATTAAAGTTTAATTGCAAAAAAGTAACTGTGGCAACAAACCAACATGCACTGTCACTGGCGAACTACTACAAAAAATGATTTAATACTAAATGCAATAATTATTAAGAGGTTGAAAAAGAGTTGGAATAATTTCTTGAATATCACATCTGCTAACAGCCATCGTGTAAATAATTACATAACATAAATTAAAGTTTTTTATTGGAAGATTTTAATTGAGTATTTTGTTTGATAACAAATTAAAAAGACTATTTAAGGAGCTTTTTTTAAAACTATTTATTAAAAGGTTTATGAAATTAAATGTGTTAATTAAAAAACCTGTGGTTCTATTATTGAAAAATATTAAAAATGAAAGACATGACTGATATTTCTGCAGAAACATTATACATTTTTAAGAAAAGAGCTGGGAAGATATAATACAAATACAGGCTTTAAGAGTGAAAGAACATTAATACAAATTTAACACAACTTAGAAAACTCTAACAATCGATGCTTTATTAGAAGATTAATATTATACACAAAAAATAAGATTAATACACATTTTTAAGAATATTATTATTATTACAGTTAAAATTTATATTACAGATTTAATATATAACTGTGATATTGTTTATCACAGTTATATATTTAACTTTCTTTGCCATAGATAATTATTTTTATTTCTACCCTTCGGAATTACGAAGAAAAAAAACTATTATCTGATAAATTATTTGACCTAAAATAAAATATCTTTAGTTACAGTAATATCAAATTAAAACTATTGACTTTCTAAATAAAATTTTTATAGTGAAACCTCGAAAAAATTAACAATACACAGTTATCCATGCTTTAAAAGTACACATTTTTTTTGGTGGAGAACCGTTAAAGTTCTCTTATTAAGAATCTTAGACGATTTATTATAAGATTAAGATTTATAGGCTTGGCGTGTCGTTCTTATGTGATTTAAAAAATAAGCCTATATTTTCTAGTAATAATTCTTTCGGGCACAATACAAGGTTTTAAATAAAAGGCTGCGCTGTATAGCTGA
Organism: Vairimorpha ceranae; assembly: GCF_000988165.1. Classification (NCBI taxonomy): domain Eukaryota; kingdom Fungi; phylum Microsporidia; family Nosematidae; genus Vairimorpha; species Vairimorpha ceranae. The sequence continues at coordinate 41,729 of NW_020169306.1, forward strand.
GATCGTTTTTTCACATCTAGTCGCCTACCTGTCAGTATTGTCAAAAATTTAAAAAAGACTTTATTTTGTCCTTATAATATTATTTTTTACCTCCATTTAAAACTACTATTCATGCTGAAATTTCTATACATTTGCCATTGCAAATTCTTTTGCTCTTTGTATTGCAACGTTTTATAATAAATTTTTATAAACAACAGTTATTTAAAAACAATATTGCATTAAATATTTAATGTCAACATTTTTTGTAGTTAAATAAAAAAAAATAAAAGTTTGTTGTAAAAAATAAAAACATTAAAAGAAGAAAAACCACCAGGCCACCAAAAACTCCACTGTAAAAACAAAACATTAATGTTGCGCTTGCATGCCAGCATACCTTTACGGCCTTGCTTATAGGAGAAAAGAGAGTCCTCAAGAATACATTATTCTTGGTCCACTTAAAGACCATCTCTCACCTTAAGTGAGTTTACAGAACAACATCGCCTAGCTCAATACATCAATTAAGAACACAACTCAGTTCAGCGAAGTGGTAAAGCAATAGTATTATGCCCAACCCCTCCCAAGTCAAATGCAGTTAATTAATTATTTTTTATTTATATAGATGTTAAGTAAAATATAAGAATAAATTTAAAAAATATGTTTTTTATAGTCTTAAAAGATTGTCTTGACTAGTTGTGTACTAAAATATTGTAGTGCTTGGTTTCTAAAAAAACAAGTTGATTTTTTTTTAAAAAATTAATTCTCCTAAGCTTCATAAAAAAAATATTTGTATTTAATAATTAAATTTAATTAAAAAAATTATACTCAAAAGAGTTTTGGATTTCAAAACGTTGTGATATTAAATTTTAAAGCTCTCTTTCTGATCTAATTTAAAAATATAAACAAATCATTTTACTAAAATAATAATTTATTTTTCTTCATTCGTTTCTTTATCTTCATTTCCCTTTTCATTATTTTTTTCTTCAGACACTTCTTTTTCCGCATCCTCAGATGTTTCATTTTTCTTATTTTCAAGTTCTTGAGCTCGTAATTTTTCCTCTTCTTCTTCTTGTTTCATTTTCTTCAATTCTTCCTCTGCTCTTACAATTGCAGCATCAAAATCGTTTTTTAATGCATCAAAAGGCGATTTGTCAAAATTTGAAGCAGTAAATAAATCTAATCGTAAATTTTTATCAAAAGCTTCAAGTTTATAATAAATTCCTTGTAATTTAAAATAAGAAGGTGTCGATTTTTTGGCAAATTTATCTTTACATTCATTTATAGATGTTTTCATATTAACAATTTCTTCCTTAATACTACTTTCCAATCCCTCTAATTTTTTACTAACAAAATCCAACTGTTTAATTACGTCATCTCGCACTTTCACCTCCTCTTCAATTTCAGAAACTGAAGGAATATCAAACAAGTCCATAGCAACCTTTTTAACTATTTCTTCATCTTCTTCATTAAAAAGCTCCTGCAAATTTCCAGTTATAGCATTTAATAAATTCATAGCCATGGTTTCTAATTCATTTCTCATATGTCCTATTTTTTCAATATTGGTTTCAAGAAGTCGATATCTTTCTTCTGTATTAATCAATTCTTCTTTTTGATCCGAAGACATTTCAAATGTTGTATATTTGTAATCAATATCTTTATCATCTACCTTTACTGATTTAACATCAATAAATCCAAGTTTATTAACTTCTATAGTAATTTTTACTGCTTCTACTTTATCAGAGGATTCTTTATTTATTTGTAAATCTCCAATCTTAAGTACATCTTCGAATATTTCTAAGTTAAATGCATCCTTCTGTTTGTACGTAACACATTTAGATGTTCCTATTAAATCTGTTTTTTTTAATATTTCTGTAGATTTTTCCGCGTTTTCTAATTTTATTGAAATGCTTCTACCAATAATATCATTCATTTTAAATTTATTAGAAACTACAGAACAAGCTAGTCCCAGTGCTGTACCAATAGCACATGATTCTGTTAAATCTAAAGTAGATTGAATATCTAATTTATCACTTAAAATATTTTTAACTAAAAATGAAGATGAATTACCCCCTGTAATTTCTGTTACTAATTTAGTATCAGATTCTTTTATGACATCATTAATAAAATTAGTTAATTTATTAGTACTTTCTTTACATGCTACAATGTATTCTTCTTGGGTAACTTGTATGTTAATTGGCGTTTCATTAATATAAATCTGTATATTAGCCACTTCCGCAGAATTTAACACTGTTTTTAACTTTTCAAGATGTCTTAAAATATTTTCTTTGCATATTATTTTATCTGGAATGCTATATTTTCGCATAATTAAATTAATTAATTCATTGTCAAAATTTTGCGCACCCACCTTTATATTATTTATGTACAAAGGTGTTAATACAAAATCTTTATAAGTAAAAATACCTGCTTCTGTTTTTGCGTGACCAAAATCCAAAATCATAAACTTTTCTGGTATTTTCTCTCTACGAAGACAAGCAAACATTGCTATAGCAGTAATGTCATTAAAAAACCTTTCTAATTTCATATTACAACATTTCATAATATCAGCCAAAAATTTTCTATCTGTGTACGTACAATAAGAAGGAATAGATACACAAATAGAAGGAGCTCCTCTAGTATTATTTTTTATTATCCTATCGAGATACTTCATAAACATCATGTAAGCTTGGCAATTTTCAGATTTTGATAAATCATCCCTAAAATTTCTGTATCTTAAATTTATGCTTCCTTCATGTTCACCAGTAATACTGTTACCGAACTTTCTTATAGGAGAAGTAAGTTCTAAAAGTGTAGGAATAGCTCTTTTGCCCTGTTCGTCTCCTAAAATTTTACCATTATCTTTTGATGATGCTAGTGTAGTTTTGTAAGATCCAAAATCGATGCCTAAAAATTCCATTCTGAGGGGCAAAAAAAATATTTTTTTATATTTTAAAAAATTCTAGAAAATTCATGAAAAATCATATAAATAATTGGAATTGACTTTTTTTCACTAAATGTGTAAAAATTTTAAAAAAATTGTTAGTAAATTTATTTAACTATATAATTGTAATGCTTTGTTACAAAAATTATTGATGAAGCTTACAACTTTATTCATTACTAAAAATAGATTAGTTTAAGGATTACAAGAAAATATTTTAAAAAGTGTAAAAACAATTAATTTAATATTTTAAATATAAAGTAAATAGATATTTTATGATTTAAATAAGTGTTAAATGTTTTATTAAACGTGCATAAATAGTTTAATCTTTATTAAATTGTTTATATTTATAATTCCTTATTAATAATTCTTAATCAAGATTTTTTAATATAATTAAATTCTTTACTGAATATACAAGATTTGTATAATAAACACTTTAGAACAGATGAATTAAATATGTTTATTAATTGTATCAAAAGTATTTAATTAAAAGCAAAAACATAATATTATCTAAATGATAAATTTAATATAAATATAAAAAGCCTTTTTTTGTAACAACAATATTAATAATTCATTCTATTTTATGTGTATTTAACTAAAATATAGCAGTAATCAAATAAAAATTAAGAATGAGAATGTGTTAAAGCCATTTTACCTGAAAGAAAATAATTTAAAATAATATTAATTTACCAAATACACTATATTTGAGATATTTTTGAAAAATGAACTTTAAAAAATAAATAATTATTATTATGCTTTTTTGTAAATAAATTAAACTATTTTTTAAAAAAGTATAAAAGCATCAAAATATTCCCACTCTATGAATATTTTGTATTTATTTTCTCTGAATTTCTGTACAAATCAATTTCCGGTAAATTACGAACCACTTACTTACGATGGCTTAAGAAATATTTTGTCAGGATTTACTAATCATTTTCTCCAGCATGTCGCCGATAGCGAAGAAAGAACTTTAAAGTATATTAATAAGACATTGGAATCTAAATTTAAAGATGAAATGGAATTACATACAAAATTATTGGATACAATGTGTAAGTTTAAGAAAAAAGAACAGGAAAGAGGAAAAAATGATTCTATGGCACTACTGATACCATTGTTAAAAGCAATGAAAATAGAAAACACCGATAATGTACTACTAAGCTTATTAACTAGTAAAGGTGCCGATAATAAAATGCTACCCTTTCTAATTCATTTAATGTCATCAGGCGGGACAACGACTCGAAGTCAACAGCAACCAAACCAGAATATACTTTTAACTACCTTGTTAAGCCGATTAGATGAGGATGGAGATAATGACAAAACACTTTTAAATTATTTGTTATACCAGACACTATCAGAAAAGCAAGATCAAACATGTCCTGTGACAAATCAAAATCCTAATTTATATGGACCCTCAACAAGTAGTGCCCCTTTTATTCCACCTACGATTTATGGCCCATCACTAAATGTAAATCCTCCGCCTACAGTTACCTACGGCCCATCACCTGCTGTTAATCGTGATCAATGCTTTCCCAATGTAGCAACATCTTGTCCGCCGTTTCAAGAATCATGTCCTTTAAATCAGGGCATAGAAACACGGGAATATGGTAAAAACTATGGCCGTAGACCTTGATTTTATTAAAATGTAAATATTTGTTATTCTGTTAATGTTTTATCATAAAATTTATTTAGTATGTAAATTAAATCACAAACTCATAAAATATACTCTTTCATTTCAAATAATGTAAATATATACAATAACTAAATATTTAATACTTTTTAATAAATTAAAATGCGTTGTTTCATAATTATAATTTATTAATATTTTTAATAAAATTTACAAAATTGACTAATTTTTTGAATAAAATAATTTTTTTATGTTTATTTTTCTGTATTTTTGCATATTTTTAAATTTTGCTGTACAGCTTTAATATATTTACATCAATTTTTTTTCATAGAAAAACAATATAAATGTTACTTTTTCCTATTAGTATCTATTATTAAAAACTTTAAATTAATAATTAATTTTATTTACAATTTTTACACATTTTTAATTTATTAATAAATATATTAATTTTTTAAAATATAAAATTTACAAACACTTTTTTTAAAAAAATATATTTTTACACCATTAAGTAAATAAAGTTAATGTAATTTTATATAGCTGTAAATTATTTTAAATAAACTTTATTTTTTTTTAAATATAAATACTCCTTTTTTTCTATGTTCATGTATTTTTTTACTCTTATACTATTTTTGTACACTTATTACATCTTTGCTACGGAACAACAGCATTTATTAGATGTTGATTCTCAACCATTTTTAGTCGCAGAAAATTTAACATTCGAAGAAAGTACATTATGTCAGAGAAAACAACTAGATTCTAGTGAAATACAAAATTTAAAATTTTTAATAAAAGATTTATTTTCTAAGAATGAAGAAAAAATTAATAATTTATTAAATATCTGTAGTAGTAAATTTGATATTAATAAGTCTTTGGATCGTCAAAGTGAAAAATTGGAGTTACATCTAAAAAATAAATTTGATATTTTGGAAGAAAAAAATTTGGAAAGACATTGTGAATTGAGAAACGAGCTATCAACAATCATTTCTAGTACTATTGAAACTGAAATAAAAAAGAATATATCGGCCGTTACAAATCTACAAACTGGTTTTTTTGATTTTTTCAACAAAAAACTATTACCTTCACTAGTTTCAGAAGCAATTGTTGTCACTTTACATGATTTAAATGAAAATTTATTCTCTAGCATAAGAGAATTTTTGAATGATAGCGAAGGACGAATAGTTAAAGATTTAAAATCTTACATTAAATCTAAGGAAAATAAAAGCCTGACGAAAGAAATAATGGTAAGGATGATTTTAGAAAATTTAAAACATGATAAAAAAATGCATTTGCTTTTATATCTATTAAATAAGAAAGAGAAAACATCTGCTTCACCATGTAAAGAAGATGAATTATCTTTTAACTAATAATTAAAAATGTAAATAGTTTTTTATTTTTTGTATTTAATTAATTTAAAAAAAATCAATAAAAATTTATCAGCTGTTTTCTTCATACATCTACTTTAATAAGACAAATAATAAAAAAGTAAATAGTATTATATTTCTTGTATTTCATCTACTTCAATGAAAACATATTGTTTTTAAAAAATTTTTAGTAATTTATTTTTGTATTTCGTTTACTTTAGAAAAAATTAATGAAGGTGTAAATAGTCTTTTATCTTCTGCATTACATCAATTTCAATGAAAACAAAATGTAATTTTTTATAAAATAACAAATTTATTTAATTAAAATCATTTATTTATAAATGTCTCTCGTATAAATCCAATTTCTTATCAACCAAAGCACATAAATTATAATTTTCTTTCACTAATCCTAAAATTTCATCATCCTTGTCTTTATTTTCTTCTACGTTTCTGTAAAATTCATCAGATACTTTTTCAAACTCTTTTATGCACACAATAAGTTCATCATCATCATTATTTTGCACAATTTTCTTAGAATAGTCATCTAGTAAATTCTCGAAAAAATCTACATTTTCTTCTAACTCAGACAATCTAATTTCTTCTTTTTCAAGTAAATCATAGAGTACTTGGTAGTTATTTAAACTATCTAACAGTTTTTCATCTTCTTCGTATATTTCTTTAGCTTTAGAATTAAAATCAGCAATGTTTTCTTCTAATTTACGTGTTTGTTCTTGTATTATTTCATAAATAGACATTTGTACAAATGAAGTATTCTTTTGTGTATTAGTTAACTTACTATTTTCTCCAAAGATAGATGTTTTATTAACAGAAACATCACTAACATTCGTTGATTCTTTGTTTTCTTTAACAACCTCTGCTTGCTCTTCTTTTGATGGTAAATTAGAAACAACCGGTTCCTTGCTAGTTACACTTGTAATTTTCTCTCCTCCTACTTTTTGTACACCAGAGACAGGTTGAAAAATCGAAACAGGTTCCTGAGGTAATGTATTTACTGCTGATGCAGTGTTAAATGGGGCTGTGGTAGTAGTATTTAGAAATGGATTGGTCGCATTTGATGATATAGAGGTTGGTGCTGTTTGATTTGTATTGGTAAAAGGATTATTTGAAGGCTGTACAGTATTTGTAAAATTATTAACATTTTGATTTACTGTACTTGGTATACTAGATGTTTGGGCAGTTGTATTGGGCTGAGTAAGAGTAGAATTCTGTTGAGCGGAAAAAGGATTTGGCTGATTGAACATGTTAGTCGATGGCTTTGAAGAAGTACCAGTGAATAAATTTGATGTTTGTGATGTACCAAATGAATTAAATCCAACCCCGCTTGAACTTTGTGTCCCACTTGGCTGACCAAATTGCGATGATCCAGCTGTGGCGGTCTGTGATGATCCAGTTGTAGTAGATTGTGGAAATCCTCCAGTCGTAGATTGCGGAAATCCTCCAGTTGTTAATTGCGGAAATCCTGTTGTAGTAGATTGTGGAAATCCTCCCGTGATAGACTGTGACGATCCTGTTGCATTAGATTGTGGCCATCCTGTTGCATTAGATTGTGGCCATCCTGTTGTAGTAGATTGCGGAAATCCTGTTGTAGTTGGTTGTGTTTGTGCTGAATTGAAGCTAAATGGATTTGTAGGCGCCGTATTCTGTAAGTTATTATTTTGCGTATTACCAAATATACTACTAGATGTTTGTAGCGGTACATTGGAAGAATTTTGCTGCGTGGAACCAAATAAGCTTGATGTTGTATTTGACTGTGAACTACCAAATGGATTAGAATTTGCAGTAAATTGTGAAGTTGGTCCACTTGACTGCAATTGTGTCGAATTTTGCTGTGTTTGTCCAAATAAAGACGGCGCATTGGTCTGCGTCGAACCAAAAATATTTGCTGATGTCGAAGATCCTGGTTGTGCAGAAGAAAAAAAAGAAGGTTGTGAAGTCGATGATTGCATATTTGTAAACGGATTTGCTTGATTTCCTTGCTGTACATTTGTAAAAGGGTTTACTTGATTTCCAAACTGGCTTGTCAAGGGTGTTGATTGACTTCCAGTTAACATACTACCAAATGAATTCTGTTGAGTTGTTGATTGCTTGCTAAGAAAAGGATTATTCTGCTGTAATTGTGAATTAGTCTGCTGCGTTGATGAAAAAGAAAATGGTTGAGAAGCTTGAGATTGTTGTTGTGATTGATTTCCAAACGACGAATTGCTTGTTAATTGTGTACCTCCAAATGGTAAATTATTTGTCGATTGCGTATTTAAAAAAGGGTTACTCTGTTGATTAACGAAGCCGAATTGTTGCTGTGGCTGATTTCCATTTTTCAAATTTCCAAATGGATTGGTATTTTGTTGTTGCTGCTTTTGGTCTTCATCCTTTTTTTGATTAAATAAGTTGAAGTTCATTTTAAGGGCAAAAAAATATTATTTTTAGTAGTAAATTACGCTTTTTAAGCTTTTACTAAAGTAAATTTCACAAAACAACGATCATTTTGTATGTTTAAAAAGTTTAAAACGACGTATAGTGTAAGATGAATTATTACAAGAAGTAGCATTTTTTTAAGACCAATTATAAACTTATAAAAAAAATAATACGTTGCGAAAAGTTAATTATTTTGCTTATTACAAAAACACTAACACTTTTCGATGTTTATATATAGTTAAAAAGCATAATTTATAAAAGCATACTAGCACAGTAGCAAATATTTTTCTTAATGATATAAATTTTAAAACATTGTTGAGTTTCTAATTAGCAATATAATATGTCATTTAGCATAGGACGGCATTGTTTTTCAAACAAATTCTATAAAGTTTTTAATAAAAAAGTTGGTATCTTTTATTTGACCTATTTTTCTCTTCACAGGCTTTATCTCTAAAAATGTCGCTTTTTCCAACTTTCATCCCTTTTCTCCCTCCATTTTTTTATTTTGTAATTTTTAAATAAATTACGGCGGAAAAATATATTAAAAAACAAATAAAAATCCTATTCGCCCCATAAATATCATTTACAACCATTTTTATTTAATTTATTTTAGGTTTATTTAAATTGTAATTAAATCGTTGTGATATTCTAATACACAAAACCAAAAGTTTTTATATATTTTACTGTTTAAAATATTTTTAAAAAAGTTAGATAAATTTGTAAAATTATAAATTGTTAAGGCATTACTTTAGATAAAATTTTAATTGAAATATTTGACACTTTAAAAAGACCTGGGATTTTTTTACAGAACTCAAAAAAAGTTTAATTTGAATTGTTGAGTTTTTTATAAAAATAATAGGAACAGTTATGACAAAATAGTACTATAAAAAAGATTGTAAGTGTTTTTTACAGCATTATTTTATGAAAACAAAAATTTATTAGAATTTTGTTTGCTTGCAAGAATTTTTGTAATTTTTTTGAACTGATATTCTTTAGAACTTAGTAATTTTTAATAAACGCTTTTTAAATTATGATAAATAATTGTTAATTTTTAATAAATTTTCTAAAATTTATAACAGGACGCACATAAATTAAGCTGATATATTAATTTAAAATTTTATAAATTTTTAAATTAAATCTCAAGATAGTTTTGCTGACAAAAACATGCATATAAATTTAATTTTTTTGCGTCAGTTTTACACACCATTACAGTATATTTTTAATGCTAAATCTTGGAAATAAGAATGTTCTTATTTTTAATTGAATTATGATTTAATACATCCAACCAATTAAAAAATTTAATTTCTAGTATTTAACGTATAGAATTCTCTTTTTTTAATTAAGTTCTCAGTATTTTATTAATTATTTAAAAAGGAATAAGTTACCCCTCTTTAAAGGATGATTATGTATTACATATCAGTATTACTTATTTTTACAGTCTTATTCCACACAGAATATTTATGCGATTACTCTGTGTATTACAAACATCCATATTTAACATCCATGCTTATTTTACCGATTATTCCATGGAATTATATTTTAGCGTACAGCTCAAAATTATATTTAAAAAATATGGTTTTACAAATGAGGACGTATTTTGTAAACAAGATTATGCTGGTTTTCACGCTTTTTATGTTGACTTTATTAATATTAGATAAGCCAATTGTTAGTAGATATATTTGGAATGAGAATTTAGAGATTATTATTCCTAAAGGGAATAATATTTCTGTTTATTATATTTTTAATACAGATACAATGAATGATGGATCTGTTGAAAATTTTCTAGAGAAAGCAAAGATGTTTAAAGGAGATGTTTTTAGGTACAGCTTTGGAGCTGGTAATTATGAAAATTTTGAAAATTTTAATAAGGAATTTAAATCTATTAAATTTTCAAAACTCAATCATATTAAGTGTTTTGTACTTTTTATTCCATTTTTAAAGATTCAATATTTTGATGATTTAATTTATGCTGATTACACAACTACTAAAAATAAAAAAGATAAGATTACTGTTGCAGACACGGGGGAAGTTGCAGAAAAAATTACAGATAAAGGAGATAAGGTTATTTATGCAGACACGGCGGAAGTTAAAGGGGAAATATATATACCAGTGCCACCACCCTTTAAATCTGAATCTTTAGGGTTTTTCTTGCCAACATATGGTACGGAAAGAGATAAGAAAGAAGAAGTCGGGAAGGGTTTACAACAAAAAAATAAAAAAAGTGAATTTACAAAAAACGGACAAAATTTGAGTTTTGCGGAAGATTTGAAAAAATCTCTTGAAAACATGCCAAAAAAAAACTGTATCGAGGATCGTACAAAAAATCTTAATTTACAAAAAAAAGAACAATCTTCTAATGATTTTCAAAATGAGTTATCAAAATTTGTATTGAAACGAAGAATTTTACTTGGATATAATGATTCGAGTTCTTCAAAAGAGAATAATGAGGAAGTAGAAGAGAGCGAAAGTGATTCTTTTTTTATTTTTCAACCATCGAAATTGTCTGCAAACGTAAAAATTATTTGCGATGAAAAGGATAAAATTTGTGAAAATAACCCGGTAAGTAACTTACAACTAGGTTGTAGTAAAAATAATGACATTAAATCTTTGATAAATCATAAAAACGATACTACTATTCATTCAAGTTCTGATTCTAGCGATAAGTTAGATACAGTTACTAGAACTAAAAAAAAATGGAATGTAAAGTTAAAAAAAGTTGATAATAAATATTTATTAAATAATACTAAAGAAAATAATGTTCAAGACACAAATGAAAATATCAATCATTTGCAAGTAACACAGGTTAAAAGTACATCAACCTCGGATTTAAATAATAACTTACCACAAAAGGTAGAGTCAAATTTAGATTTAAACTTTTCATCAATTGGAGTAAAAAGTGGTAGTTCTGATTCGACAGAATTCTTATCTGCTGAATCCTCTGATACCTTTTACTCCGCGACTTGCTATAAAGATGATGAAGAACGGGCAGAAACTATAATTAATAACACTTTAGATGATCTTAATAGTACACTAATTACTACGTTTGAATCCAATATTAATGAGGAAAGTGGGCTATTAGCTATGTCTGAATCTAATGCTTATACTGTTGATGAAGTCGACAATGAACTTTTATATTTGCCCAAATCTAGTATTAATGAGGACAATGGATCATTACACGAAACAGAATCTAATATTCATGAGAATAGTGAACTAGTTTATACATTAGAATCTGATATTAATGAAAATGATAGTGGGTTGTTATCTACATCTAAAGATACGGCAAATACAACTTTAAATAAGAATAAGGAAATGGACGATAATTTATCATCTACATCAGGATCTAATAAAAATACGCCAAATGAAATGTTACCAAACATGAATACGACAGACGAAATGTCATTAAATAAAGTTGAAAAAAATAAGCCTGCTTATACTTTTCAAGACATGATAAAAAAGGGTTCTGAAAAGCTTACTAATAGTTTTGCTACAAGTATAGATCCTAGGGACAAATTTTTACAAAAAAAATGTACCAATGATTCAAACATTTTCACTAGATCAGCAATGGTTGATGATTTTGTTCATCAAAGAGATGTAGAAATTAATACTGAAAGTGATAATGATGGCTGGGATGATTAATTAATAAACTTTATGTTAAAGTAACATTTCTTTAAAAAAGTAACTTTCTCATAGCTTTTTATTTTATTCGTCACTTTAATATAATTCTGTAAAAATATGTGAAAATTTTTAAGATAAAAAAGTAATTTATAACTAGTATTAAACATTTTTTAATCTAACAATTATTTAATTAAATTTGACATTTTATTTATGTTTACAAACAAATTAAAAAAATATTGGTATAAAAATAACTTTCAGCATAAATTTTAAATAAACAGAAAATATTTCGTAAAAATCTTGTACAAACCATCTACTTTATTTTGCTTATCATAATAAGTTTTTTTCTATTTATAAACATTTAACTTCTTCTAATATCTGATCAACAACACGAATAAGTTCTACTGGATCCATCCCCATTTCTATTAGCTCATACATACAATTAATAATTTCGTCATTCACAAAATCAATGTCTAGCTCTTTGCAAAATTCCTTAATAAGATCCAAATTTTTGTTTATCATTTTAAGGATAAAAATAATTTTATTTACCCCCCCTTTTGCATGAAAGATCTAGAAATATTTTTCTCTGTACTTTTTATTATTTCTCCAATAATAGGCTATATTCCTCAACTGTACACTAGACAGATAGTATTTCCAGAATTTCTGTCTGCTTTAACAATATTGGCTAACATTCTTAAAATAATACATTTTACAGGAAAATCAAATGCTTTTACAGTCATTCCTCTACAAGGAATGTTTACTATTTTACTGCATTCATGTTTACTCCTATTTAATAAGTCTATTTACTCGGTGACAGAAGAAAAAATTATGAAAAAACTTAAGATATCTTCTAAACAGATATATGTTTCTTATATCATATTGATTTGTATGTGTATACAAATATGTGGGTTATTTACAAGATCTTTTGAATTTTGTGGAATACTTTCCCTTATCTTTGAGGTGAGTGTTAACTCTGTACAGTTACTTATAGAGAAACAGAAAAAAGAAGTTATTGTGGTAGATGTAAATAAAAAAGTTAGATCACAGAAAGAATTATACCTTGTATGGATTATAGGAGATATTTGTCGAATATTTTTTATGGTTTGTGCTGATACACCACATGTTTATACAATCGCTTCACTAATTCAATTAGGCATTGATGGTTATTTACTTTATAATTAATTAAAAATAAAGTATTAAAAATATTATACAAATATTTATTACATAAAATAACACTGTCTCGGATATTTATTATCTTCTAATAAATATCCTTTTTCTTTTATATAATTTTCTCCATACACATGTCCACTGTCATAAGCAAAGGCTCTATTCTCTTCTGTAATAAGATCTTGACTTCCTTTACATAAAATTACACTATGTTCTCTTCTGTTAAAAGGAACTTCTCTTCTTAATCCTATAAACATACATGCAGGACACTCTTCATTAATAAATTTATAACACATTTTTGTTTTATATGAAATAATACCATATTCTATTCTTTTTTGAATTCTAGTATTAAAAACACCAAATGCTTCGTACAATTCAGCAAGCGGAGTCTCATCATCGACCAATTTATCTTTAATGCATAACAAATTTATATAATACTTTTTAGGAATATCATTTTTCTTAAGAAATGTAATGCATTCAGAATATTTCTTTAATAAACACATATTAAGAAAATGTCTTATTTTTACTTTTTCTTCAATGTTGTATGTTTTAAAAATAGTTTTATGTTCTTTTAAATATTTCAATAAATCCTCATATTTATTATTTCTATATTGATTTATTAATTCATCGGTTTCTTTAAAAAATAATATATCGCTTTTTTGATTAAAAAAATCACTAAGCATTACTGAGGCCTTATAACATCTATTTATATTAAAATATTCAACAATTGCAAAAATCAGTGAATTGTATTTTTTTCTTTCAGAAATTTCTTTATTAATGTTTTGTATTTCATTTATATTTTTGTTAACAAGATCTTTTAACCTGTCAAGTTTATCATTGAAATCTAAAATCTTGTTTTGTTTATGCAATAAAAATAGTTTATCAATAACACGTCTTGTATTTTTTATTATATTGTTTTTTTTTATTTTAAGAATAACACACATATCCATAAGGGAAAGAAAATCTAAATATTTATAATTCATCGTAATTAATTTTCTTTTTTTTCTTGACTTGTTTTATTCCCTTAATTTCTATAACAGGTTTTTCTTTTGGTTTATCATTAATATTTTCTAAAATAAAAAGCGTATTTTTTTCTTTCAAATCAAGATCTTGTTTATTTTCTTCTGTCAAATTTATTTTATTGTCTGTGTCATTAGATACTTCGATAGGTTTACTTAATGGACTTTCAATTACATTAGAAATTTTTTTAGTAGCAAATTCTCCTTTTGAATAGATTTTGTGTTTATTTGTATCATTAATAATCAGATTAGGATTAATACCATTTTTTATATTATAATTTCTTGCATCCTTTTTATTTTTCTTTTTATTTGGACTATCGATCTTGTTTTCTTGCTTATTTTCCAACACATTCGTTTCATTAGTTAAGCGTTCGTTTTCACCACAAAAATTTTTAGCATTCAACGGTTTAACAGTTTTTTGTGAACTTAAAATTGTAGGTCCTTCTTTCATTACAGCAACAGATTTATTTATATTTTGTATTTGATCATAATTAATCTTAGTAACCAATCCTTCTAAAAAACCCAATTTACCATCTTGTTCATTTCCTTTAATGTAACAAATATCTCCAGTATTAAAAAAGTATTTAATAGGCATATTATCCAAAATTGCAAATTTATCTGGTGTGTAAATGTATTTAATAAAATATTTTAAGCTATAATAGTGTGCAAAATATCTTTTAATGAGATCTATAAGACTGTTAATAGTACTTTCTGGGTCAGCTTTTATTATAAATCTTTTATTACTTTCAGTTATTACTTTAAGAAAAAATATTTCTGACATTAATTAAGGGTTGAAAAATAAAAGTCGTATTTTAAAATCTTTTAGAGGGATGTAAAAAAATTTTAAAAAGTTATGATTTCAATATGTTAGAAACTTTTAAAGTTTAGATTGTAATATTTTAAAATTTTGTGCTATTATGTATAGAAAAACGGCATTAAAGCGCTATCTGTAAGAAGAAAGTAAAAATATCTAAAAAATCTCTAGATAATGCAATAATCTAGTAAATTGTGTAATTTTATATATTATATTTTCATAGCAATTAGTTATTTTACTAATTTCTTTTTAATAACCAAACTTGATAAATTACAAAAAATTGTTATACTTGCTTTTTGATTAATTATGTTTTTTTGGTAATAAAAGAAATTCATGTAAAATTATGTACAATAGTTTAAAAGCAAATATTTTAAAAATTTAATAATAATAAATCTGCAAACACTCTCTTATAATATTAACATGTTTACTTTAATTTACAAAAATAATTTTACTTTGAAAACTTCAAATTTTAATATTTTTTATTAACAACAAAAAATCAAATTTTTTAATTTTTGATACTAATTTATAGTAAAGGCAATACATTTTACAACGCAATAACATTGTAAATATATTAAATAATTTTTTTTGTTTTTAATTAACATTTAATTAATTTACATATATTAACTCCTTTTAAGAATTAACCAATAAAAAACATTATTTGTTTAAAATGAATATTTAAATTCTAAAACTTTAACACCCAATGGGTCTATTAAGAAGTGGTAACATCCTTTCTTGGAACAAACTAAAAAAGACAAAAGAAATTATTAAAAACCGAGGAATAGACCAATTTTTTACGGTGTATACACGAAATAAAGACAATGTAACACCAAAAAAGGCCTTTGGTAAAGAATTAGAACTTATAACTGTTATTAAAACAGGAAATAAATACAAATTATATTGTGGAAGTGAAAAAATTATAAGTAAAGTTGAAGATAGTTCAGTGGAATATGCTAGATACATGGTAGAAATAAACAATTTAATTCCATATGACGATAAAACCATTAAATGTGTAGAAGATGGGATTATTAAAGGGATTTCAGACATAGAAAAAATAACGGAAGATAATGTTTCAATTATAATGATGCCTTGCTTCCCATGTATGAATTTTCAATATTTTTATGACTTAGTACCTCTAACCGATGATATAACCCTTTCATTAAATTTTCCTGATAATGCCATAACACAACATAAAAGATTTGAGTCGTTTACTAAAAATATTCGGAACAGGCGAGGGAAGAAACCGGAAGGATACATTGAAGTTATGGATGATATAAATACGAAATTTGATGAATATAATAAATATATACACATAGATTCAATGGGCCAAGGTATGGGTTGTTGTGGTCTGCAAGTTACGATGCAAGGTAAAACAATAGCTGAAGCTAGATATGTATACGATATGATGGGAATACTTGGACCATTATTGCTAAGATTAACTAGAGGAACGCCTTGTGCCAACGGTAAATTATTAAAAACTGAGACTAGATGGGAAATGTTAGAAATGAGTGTTGATTGTAGAAAAACGGAGGAAAGGGGAAGTGAATGCATGTATTCAAATAAATATAAAGAATATCCATATTCTAAAAAGATTCCAAAAAGCAGGTGTTCTCCATTTGATTTATTTATTTCTAATGACGCTAGAAATTTAGACAAGTACAACGATACAAATCCACCGATCCACGTGCCGATTTTTAATAAATTAATAAAGAAAGGTGTTGATGAAAAATTGTCGCGACATGTAGCATCTTTATTTATTCGCGATCCTATAGTCTCATATGACGAAACAGATGAAAGCACATTTGACGATTTTGAAAACATACAAAGTTCAAATTGGAGATCTGTAAGGTTTAAAGTACCAACAGAAAGTTCTGATAAAGATTTAAGAGGATGGAAAGTTGAAGTTCGTCCTATGGAAATGCAAGCAACTCCCTTTGAAAATGCAGCATTTATATATTTTACATATTTAACTGTACAGGCTATTCTTCAGTACAATTTAAATTTTTATATTCCTGTTTCAAAAGTAGACACAAATTTTATACGTGCGAATCATTTTATTCGGAAGGCATCCGACTATAAATTTAAATTGAGTGAAGATGAGCAGAAATTTTGGTATAGATCCAATTTTGACTCAAATGAAGAAGCGCAAATTTGTGAAGGTACAATAAAAGACATTTTTATTGGAAGTGAATCAGAAAAAGGTATTTTGTACTATATATACAAAGTTATAGATGAAAATTTTTTTGATCACAGAGATTTTTTACTAGAATACATAAAATTTATAGAAGATAAAATTAACAATAAATATCTTTCATATGGTGACTGGATTAGAAAATTTATTATTAATCACACAGACTATAAACAAGACAGTAAAATTTCAGACAAGATTTTACAAGATCTTATAGAAAGAATAATAAATATTAGAAAAGAAAACAATTTAGACTATTTAAAAAACATATAATTTTTTAATAAATTATTATTATATTTTTTAACCGTGTTTTATGTTTGATTTTTCATTGACTTTAAAATATATTAACACCTTTAAACTGGAGCATTTTAATATTACATGTAATGATTATAATTATAAGACTGGTATGTTATGCTTTGGCACGTCTGAAGGTAGTATTATTTTTTCAAACACTAATTTGTCTAGTGACCTTGGAAATTTAAAGTTTATGAATAAAAATATAACTGATGTACCGATCTATAATGTGAACTGGCTTGACGATTCAAGAATTGGCGTAACATTTTCAGATTCAATGTTTGTTATATTTGATATTTTATCCGATAAACTGTTAATATTAGAAAATAAATCTGCAGCAGTGAGGTACATAAAGAGGTATGATAATAATACATTTTATACCTGCGGAAGAGATAATTTTGCTAATGCTTGGGATTTTAGATTAATGAAAATTGTTAAGAAATTAGAACATGACAATTCAGTGACCTGTATTGAATTTAATAATAATTTTATATACACAACCTCTACACCAGGCACAATAATAAATTTTTGGGATATTAGATACACAAAAAAGGGGAAGTATTTTGCTACTAAAAATATTGTATCTCTTTCTTATTGTAGAGATTTAAAGTTTTACAAAAATAATTTATATAGTAAAAATATTATATCTCATGTACATAAAATATCGCAGACGACCTCTTTTAATCAAAAACTGGTTAATAAAAATATTGTGTCTTATTGTGGTTCACTGACTTATAACTTCTTTTATGATGTTTTATTTACTTGTGTAGATAATGAAGTTTATTGTGTCAGAGATAATATTTTTTATAAGATTAGTTCAGATTGTCCGGTTTGTGCTATAGGATGTATTGCATATAAGAATCGATACATTTTAT
Source organism: Vairimorpha ceranae (assembly GCF_000988165.1). Classification (NCBI taxonomy): domain Eukaryota; kingdom Fungi; phylum Microsporidia; family Nosematidae; genus Vairimorpha; species Vairimorpha ceranae. Next base: position 60,024 of record NW_020169306.1, read on the forward strand.
TAAATAACGCACAAGATATTGTATTGTACAGAATAGAGCCAAGAATTGATACAAATAAACATAGTACATAATATATTGGTTATTTTTTTTTTAACTTAAAAACAAAATGTATGCAAATTTAAATGAATTTTAAATCTAGCTATAAAATTTTTTCTCTCAATAGTTTTAGATTTAATAAACATTTTAAAACTAACGTATATAGTAGTTTTATTATATAAATCAAACTGTTGATACATTATTTTAATATAAGCCACATGCTTCTTGTTTTAGAATATAAGTTTATTTTTTAGTATATTAGTTTTATTGATAAGTTAGAATGGGGTATAAAACCAGTAATTATAAACAAATTTTATATATTTTATTAAACACAAAAATAAATACTTAAAAAATATGATTTGTAAATTTAAAGCTGTTACAAATGTCTTGTTTCAGTTTAATAAAACATAAACTTTTTGTTTACTATTTTATTTACCCTTAAAATGAAAGAAAAAGATTTATCGTCTGACGCCTACCTGGATCCTAATTTTGACTATAAAAAACTGACAAAAACGGAACTGAAAAAGATTTTGTTTGAAAATAATGTCAATGTTCGATCTAATGCCCTAAAGCAAGAACTTCTAAATTATTATAAATTATATATTTACGATAAACTTGAAGATCTTAAAGAGAAAAAAATGAAGGAAATAAAAAAAATGAGTAATATTTACCAAAGTGGAAGTTCTATTGTAGATATAAATTTTAATGATCAGTCTACTACAGAAAAAGTGGTTAGAAGGAATAGTTTATCGGGTCGAAGTATTACTGGTAAAAATAGTTATATAGAGGAAAATGAACCCATTTCGTTAAATGAAAAGTTAGAACGAATAAAAAATACACCTTCTAGGAACAATTCATTTATTAATAAAGAACAAACAGAAAAAAAGGAAAATGAAGAAACTATAAGATCTGAACAACCTTTTTTTAGTAATGTGGATAAAAAATATTCACCATTAAAATCGAGTGGTGTCAAATCTGCAAAAAATGAAAAAAAATCTGATGAAATTTCTCCTGATACTAAAAAAATTGTAGAAAAATCTTCTGATACTAAAAAAATTGTAGAAAAGTCTCCTGGTACTAAAAAAATTGTAGAAGAGTCTCTTGATACAAAAAAAATTGTAGAAAAGTCTCCTGATATAAAAAAATTCGTAGAAAAGTCTCCTGATACTAAAAAAATTTTAGAAGAGTCTACTCCAAAAAATATAAATTATTCTTCCGAAAATGCATCATTTCGACAAGTAATATCATCTAGCCGTAATAATATTTCTAAAGCAGATAATATTTCTAAAATCAATTTAGAAAAGGATAAAATAAAGACCAATTTGCCTTCAAAAAGTAAAAATGAAAAAACCATTAACGACATAACAAAGAATTTATCTTTTAGCAGAGCCATAAATAAAGATACATCTTTTGTTTCAAATAAAGAACAGTTAAAAAAGCTCATTGAGGAAGATATGAAAAAACATCCAGAAAGAAAATTGTCTGATAGTAGTTCATTTGTAAACTCTTCATTTACAAATTATACAGGAACATCATTTCCCAGTGAAGTTTCACTAACAGTCCCTGATATAAAAAAGTCAAAGTACAAAAGAATCTTAATTTTTTTATGTGCCTTGATTTTGGCTTTATTTTTACTTGCAAAAAATCTTCCTTATGAAGACGGAAAATGTTTTTTTTGTGTTAGGGTTCCAGAACACGGAAATATTGTTAATAAGAAGTTGGTCTGTGATAAAGGTTATGTTGTTAAATGGTCGATTTTCGGTATTTATTGTGCAAAAGACAATTATAAAAAAAGATTATTTTTGGAAATTTTAAATTTACTAGCTTTTAGAAAAGGAGATTACATTTACGGAAGAGTTAAAAATCCTTCAATTAATATTAAAGATCTTACAGAAAATGAATCAATAATTAGAGAAATAAAAAATCACCCTTTACTGATATGTGAGGGAGACCAGGTCTCATCTAAAAATTACAAAGTCTCTGTACGAACATTCTTACATTTCTATGCTAAAAGAACTATTTCAATCTGTTTACCAATCACTTTATGTTTGTGTTTAATTAAATATCTTTTATATAAACGAAGAAAAAGACGGGAGGTAGAACTATTATCTAAGAAAGTTACAAAAGATGTTTTAAATGTACTTTTAAGGCAATTAATTATTTCAACAAGTAATACAAGATTTCCTGAATATGTTTTTATAGACCAGCTAAAGGATGTATTTGGTGAAGATTCTGCAGTTTGGCAAAATGTTATAAAAAATGTATCAAAAAATGCAAATGTATCAACATTAAAAATGAAAGATAAAGATGCATGGCAATGGATTGGTCCGATTGTAAGAAGAAAAGAAAGCATTGAAGCCATGAAATTGTAGTTAAATAAATATATTTAAAATTTTTGTATTTTTAGATATCTTTACAGATTTATTTGAATTTAATTTTATTTATGTGTAGTTTTGTATTAGATTGGACATTTTGTCACTTTACAAAAAGTGTTAAAAGAATAGTGTAACGGTTTGGATGTATTGTTATACACAAGTATAATAAATTTAAAATATTTATAAATTACAAAAAAAACTTATATTAAAAAATAAAAAAAATTTATTAATTTAAAAGTAACCAGTTAAATTAATATTTAAAGATAAATAATATTTTTTTTTTATTTTCAGTACTATGCGCAATATTAAAAATTTTAATTTAATATCATTTTATAATTTACTCATATATTCAAGTCTTTTTTAAAATTTAATAATAATTAAAATATACTTAATATTCTTTATTGTATTTTTTTCTGTAAGCCTGTGCACAAGTCTCCGGATTATCTTTTTCAGATTTCATACCATTCTTCAAGGGAGCAAATTCTTTCCACCTTGGTACACTAAATATCTTATTTTTATCGGTAAATGCAAAACAATCAAAGATAAACAATTCGCTTTTAAGACATTTAGTCTCATTTGGTCTATCTATAGCTTTTCTAATGTCATTCGGTATATTTTTGCATGCCTTATGTATGGGTAGATCTTTTAACCCCATCATTTTAACAAACTCTGTTTTAAATAAATGATTACAAATGTTCCCCTCACATGCTTCTTCTTGATCTTTGTCTATTTCAGAATATTCTTTTATTTCTAACTTACCACTATTTTTAATAAATATTCCCACATTTTCATCAGGCAATTTAGTAACGGATTTACTTAAACAATCCACCTTACTTTTTATAAAAGCCCCTACAAATTCTGGGTTTAATATTTCAGCTAGAACGTTGTCAACTGAAATGACGTTTATAGCATATAAATCACTTAAATCAAATTTACTTATTGATTTAAAAAAATCACCATTGCCATTTGGTGCTGTTAAAACCTTGTGATCTTCTATTTTAATAACACTGCCATCTTTATATGTACAGGGGAGACTATTTTGTTTAAAAAATACTACATCTAAATTAAAGTTATTATTTGATTTAAAATAAGATACAACATCTTCATCTGTATGATCAGAAGTCATTATGAACAGTCTGACGTTCTGTGAGTATTTCAATTTTTTAATTTTATCAATGTGGTGTTCAAATAGACTTTTATCACAAATTTTAAAAAGACCTTTAGGACCACTACAGCCAAGTCTTGTACCTTGTCCCCCACTAAGTATTACTACACCAAATTTATTTTGTGAAAGTGCTGTATTTCCTACTTTATAGTATTCTGTTCCTAGATCAGTTAATTTACCAGTATCATCGTATATGTTAATCAAACATGTACTGTTACTATTTATTATTGCCATCTGTAATGGGACTATATTAAATTTATAAAATGTTAAACCAATAGAATAAAAAAAGGGGAACATTAAGGGGCTAGCTAATAATCTAATTACACTTTAAAGAAGTGAATACCCCCAAAACACGTTTTTTATGATTTTTTAACTTTAATCTTCGTACACTAGAAAAAAGATTTTTTAATTTACAAGAAAAAGCTTCTTATTATTTATTAAAAAAAATTCGTAAATTTAAATATGAATCTTATAAAATTAGTCCAATTACAATCTTTTAAATTTGATTTAATTAACAGTAAAGTAAAAATTTCCAATGATTTATATAAAAAACATTTTTTAGAACATTCGTTACAGATAAAAGCATTAGTTATTAACGTTAAAGTTAATTTTTATTTTCTTTAGTTCTTATTTATTTTAAAATGATTTAAAATAAGATATATAATTTTAGTATTGAATAAATTATGCCTTACAATATGTTTCGCAAAAGGCACCTATAAATTTGTGTATAAAAAATATTGTTATTTTATATAAAAATTGTAAACACTTTTTAGTTAAGAAAAAAAGTTAATAAGTTTTTATCTTATTTTGCTTAATCGATTATTTCCATAAATTTTTAATGCACATTTTAAAACAAAAATATTTTTTACCCTCAAAATGAAAATTTCTTTAGAAACATTTAGAGAAAAAAATATTTCTGAACTTGAGGAAGAAATCATTAACTTAAAAAATGAACTTTTACAACTTAGACAGAAAAAAGTAAGTTCTACTGTAGAACCAGATGAAATTAAAATTGCGAGAAAAAATATAGCCCGTGCATTGCGCGTTCGACATGAAAAACTCTTAGAAGAAACATGTAAGAAATATGAAAATTTGCCTATGCATAAAATACCTAAAGAACTTAGACCGAAGAAAACTAGGGCTGAAAGAAGAAAGCTAACAAAAAAGCAAGCATCTAGAAAAATGCCTAAGGTATGGAAAAGGGAATTAAAAAATCCAAAAATATTTTTTGCTTATTCTGAATAAATTATTTTAAACTACTTTTTATTTACATTTTTATATTTACATTTGTAACTGAACATTATTAAAAATAAAATAAAATTTTACCCTTAAAATGCAAAATGAAATTTCTCAGTCTAATATTATAACAGGTGGGCAATCGTGGTCAGGACTTAGTGCAGTAGAAAAAAATACAAAATCTATTTTGTCAGTTTATAATTCTATAAAAAGCAGTTTTGGACCGATGGGTTTAGATAAAATGCTTGTAAATGCTGCTGGTGACGTTAATATTACCAATGATGGTGCGACAATATTACAAAATATGGTTATAGAAGATCCTGCAGCAAAAATATTGGTTGACTTGGCTAATACTCAGGATAAAGAAGTGGGGGATGGTACGACTGGTGTTGTTCTTTTGGCCTGTAGTCTGATTGAAAAGGGTTATAAAATGATTCAAAGTGGAATGCATCCTTCTGTAGTTGTTAATGGGTACAGATTAGCTTACAGAGAAGGAATACAACATGTTAAGAAATTGTTAACGAAAGACATTAAATTGGTTGATGACGATTTACTTCGTAAAATAATAACTACGACAATATCAAGTAAATTGCTTAAAGAAGAAAATGATTTATTTTGCGATATTATCATTAAAGCAATAAGATCTATATCATATACTGAGATAGGAGGTAAACATCAGTATAATATTAAAGATATTAATATTCTTAAGCATCCTGGCGGTTCTATGAAAGATAGTTTTTTTAGAGATGGATATGGTATGAATTGTTATATTGCATCACCTGATATGAAAAAGCAAATTCAAAATGTAAAAATATTGTGTCTTGACATGTCATTACAGAAATACAAATTGCCAATAACAGCATCTGTAACAGTTAACGATCCTAATGAAATGGAAACAATAAGAATGAAAGAAATTGAAATTGCTAAATCTTTAATTAAACTTATTGTTAAAACAGGTGCCACTTTAGTTTTAACAACTAAAGGAATTGATGATCTTTGCACTAAGTTACTTTCAGAAGCGGGTATTGTAGCTATTAAAAGGTGTAAAAAAGAAGATTTAGAAATTATTGCTAAATATTCTGGCACTGAACTTTACTATAATATATTTGAAAATGAATCCTATAAATTGGGACAAGGCAGATTATTTAAAATGGAGCCAATAGGAAATGATGAATGCGCTTTTATTTATGGACTTAATAAAAATTTAGGAACTATTATTTTAAGAGGTCCTAACACTCAAATACTTGAGGAAATGCATCGCTCATTAAATGATGCAATGAACATTGTTAAACGAACTTTAGAAAGTAAATGTATTGTAGCAGGAGGTGGTGCAGTAGAAATAGCCTTAAGTAACATTTTAGAAACATTTTCTATGTCTATTAATTCAAGAGAGCATATTCCTATTTTTTTTTATAGTGAGGCTATACTTTCTTTACCAAAAATATTGTGTATGAATGCAGGACTTGATTCAAATGAGTTGATATCAAAAATTATTACACTTCAAAAATCTAAATTTTCTGATTATTTTTCATATGGACTTGATGTTGTAAACAATGAAATAGGTGACAATTTTAAAAAAGGGATTGTAGAACCAATGATGAATAAATTGAAAGCGCTTAGAACTGCTACAGAGGCAGCCATTAGTATTTTAAGAATTAACGAAATAATTGAATTTCCAAATTCAAAAAAATAAAAGATTTTCGTTTAATCATTTTTGTTATTTTAATTTGGTCATTTTAATTAAACATTTTAATTTGTTCATTTTTAACTAGTATTAGTGATTTATCAAATAAAAGGAGTAAAAAGTATTTAAAAAAATTTTTGAGTATCCTACAATGAATAGTAATTCTGATATGAATAAAAAAGCAAGTCAAGAAAAAGAGAATATAAAAGAAAAAGGCCAAGAGGTTGCTGGTAAAGCACAAGAAAAAGGTCATCAGGGAATGAGTGCAGCTAAAGGTAAATCTGAAGATGTTAAAAGTGACGCTAAAGACATGTACGACAAAGCAGGCGAAAAAGCAGAAGAAGTTGGTGGGAAAATTAAACATGGAGCCCAAGAGATGGCACACAAAGTTAAAGAAAAAATTCATCAAATGACCAGTTCTCAAGATATCGGCGAAGGAATGAAGTCTACTGCAGAAAAAGGAAAAGAAAAATGCGAAGAATGTGCTAAAAACGGAAAAGATACGGCCAAAGAGGCAGGTCAGCGTTTCCAGGAAGCCGGTAAAAAATAAATTTTTTAAGTTTTCAATAACTCTTTGTGATTTGAATTTTTAATGCTTCTTTATGATTTAACTTTTAATGTTTCTTTATGATTAAACTTTTCAATATCTTTTTTATGGTTTAAGTTTTCGTTACCTCTTTATGATTTGAATTTTTAATGCTTCTTTGTGAGTTAAATTTTCGTTACTTTTTTTATGATTTAACTTTTCAATACCTCTTTATGATTTAAATTTTCAATGTCTTTTTTATGGTTTAACTTTTTGTTACCCTTTTTATGATAAATTATCTTGAAAGATCTCAAATACCTTTTTTAAATTTATTACCAAATTACATTTCCGAGTTAATATCAAGATATACATCCTATATACCAGTTAACATACAAAAGTTCCTACCAAAAGCATTCTATATTTGTAATATTCTTATAGGAAGTGTTATTCTTTACATTCCTTTTGTTTATGTATTTCAAAGAGATTACGAGCCCATACACGAAATGTATCAAAGCTACTAAAAAATAAATTTTTTTACTTCTATTTAAAGACTAAATGCGTTATTTTTTTCAACTGTTTACATCACATTTGCATGCACTTTGTACGTCTCATGTTTTAAAGGCTTTTTAATTCCTTGTAAATAAACATTTACTGGATGTGTGTTTTATGAAAAATAAAATGTCTTTTGAATAGGCTTTATTTTTACATTAAAATTTTTTAAGTGGCAGCATTTAATGCTATAGTATAAAATAATTTTTTTGTTTTAAACATTTATTAATGGAACACAGCTTAGCTTTGTTTACTGTATTATATTAATTTGGTCTTGCATTTAAAATAAGCTAAGATAAATTACAACATAAAATACTCAAGATATATTATCCTCGTTAAACATATTACAATGATAATTATAAAAATTATTTATCAAAGCTTATATAATTTCCACGCTTAATTTATCAACTTAAAATTAAAATTTGGAACGCATGTTTTTAATTCATAATTTAACGATAGCTTAAAAATTTTTAAATTTTGTGGTACATAAAGAAACAAAATGAGTAGATAACTAACTTTTAATCATCCCAGGAACTTCCAAACATATACATTTCATTGTCTGCACAAAGATCAGCATAAGCTTTAAATTCTCGGGAGCCCGGATTAAATAAGCTTAAAAGTTTACCAAATATACTTGGCTCTTCTCCTGGCCCATAAGTAACAAGAGGCCCTGCAAAAGGAGGAGGTGATGGTGTTCTTACTCTTTCCAGTTTTTTCGTATAAATTTTTTCTCTCTCGTCATCTAAATCTTTCTTTTCTTTAATCAATTCATCAGAAATTTTAACCATGCCATTTGTCTCATGTGTATCTACAAAAAATAAATGATCATCGCTAGTAACCGTGTATTCAAATGCTTCTCGCTCTCGATTGCGGCAATCACTAAACGCCAAGTTTATAAAAAATAATGTACATAGAAAATTCATACCCCCGCTTCTAAAAATATTATTTATAATTAATTCTATTAAATCATAATTTAATTAATTTTTAACGGATAAAAGTACTAAATTTAAAATTGTTTAAATGAAACTAATTGTATAAAATCATGTTTTTTGTAAAAAATAAAAATATTTGAAGTAATTTTTTATCATCAATTTAATTTTGTTTGAGATTTGACGTGTTTTCAGTGAATCATGTTATTTACACTTTTGACACTTGGGCGTGAAATATGTCTGTTACATTTAAAAGAGTAATTTAATTTTTTAGATTTTTGATCAAAGGTCAATTAATATGTCAATAAATAAGTTGTGTTTATTAAAAAGTAACATAAAATAGAAAATTTCTTAATTTTAATTATTAAATGTGTTAAAATGTATTTATAAAATTCCAATTTAACAATAACATGTTATAAATATCAAAACCCCCTTTATCTTTTATAAGTCAGAGATTAGTAATTTATAATTATTATTTACAATGTTTTATATTGATTAATGTTTATCTTTTCAATTTATTTAATAAGCGATTATTCAAACATTTTAAAATAAATAACCCCATTTTGTGTTAAATTCTAGAAACTGTATTAGACAAAGTTTAAGTTATTTAAAGTTTTATTGTTGCTTTTAAGAGATTTATTTCTATAGAAAATAATAAATTATCTTTTCTCAATAAATACATTTTGATTTGTAAAAGCACATTACTTCACAACATAGTTATATTTTTACAACAAACTTTCAATTGTTAACTTTACATCAAATGATACTGTTATAAAATATTTGTAAGTAATTTAGTTTGTAAATGTTCCTTTTATTATTTTTCTCTTGTTTTATATTTTTAAATCTATTTTATTTTTAACGAGAAACAAAAATGTTTAATTTTAAAAAGTTCGCTGATAATATTTAAAATCCTTTAATTTACAATTAATAATGATTTTGTCATGCTAATGGTAAATGATATAATATTTTTTTTTTATTGAAATCTCTTAAATTTTTTTTTAAATAATTAGTCCATTAACAACAATTTAAATGTTAGTACTTGTACAAGAAAACATATATTACTGAATAATACACTAACTAGCCTTTAACAATAAAATTTTACGCTAAGTTTCACGATCATTTTAAGCCGAAATATAAAAACAACAGAATAAAAAAATTTTACAATACAACTAATTTATTACTTATACTCAGTTTTCTGAGTCTGATAAAGCTTTTTATTCCCATCCTTATCGATCTTAAAATGCTTCTCTTCAATTGTCAACTTCATCACTTTCGTAGGCACAAAATTAATCGGTTTATCAGAAGTAAACTTATAAACATAGGGAGGACCTTCTTTAGTACTACTCTTGCTTGATGAAGAAGCACCACTCTTGCTTGACGAAGGACCATCATTCTTGTTCGAGGCAAATACGGATACACACAATAACACCAGAAGTTTAGAATTCATGGGATTAAAAGCGATTTTGTATTTATATTAATTAATTTATTCGCATAAATTAATTATTGACACGGACGAAATTAAAAACATCACAGCGAGGTTAAAAACTTAAAAAAACGTTGTTGTGTTATCTTAATTATAAATTAACTTATCAAACTGTGATAAAGTTAACTTTGGCCGATTTTTATTATAATGTTTTAAGATGTATACCTAAATGGTTAAAGTTTGTAATTTAAGTGTTAAATTAAATTTTTAAATTAATTTCGATTTAAAAGTGTCAAATCTTTAATTTTGTATAAATAGCAAATTTTACATCACCAAAATAATTTTTAATAAACATTTTAATTTTCAAAATTTAAAATACGTGGTAGTAATATAATTAAAATTAAATGATTTACGTTTAAGAAGTATTCTACTTTTATATACTAAACCACTTGTGCAAGTAGAAGTTAAGCTGATTTACCAAATTTATATTTTAAAAAATGATTAACAAATGTGATATTAATTTTAAAAATTTCTTAAATTTTCTATAACGTAAGGAAATACAAAACATTTTTTTTAAAATTTTAATCATACTGTTAAGTTATTAATTACGATAAATTTTATTAAAAATATTTTTAAAAATATCAAATTAAATGCCGTTGATCTTGAAACTTTCTTTAATATGCTATCAAGTTATTGGTAAACCTTAAATTCCTTGAATAGCCTAGAGCATTGCTAGGCCACTTTAAATTAATTATTTCATTTTTTTAATATTCTTAAAATTATTAATTTACGTGATAGTAGCTTTAAAATTTCTTGATCTTTTTTTTAATTAAAAAAATACTTTTGAACATAAGAAAATGTTTTACTAAAAATTAATAGTTAATAAGTTTTTTATTATACTTGTTGTGGTTATGACTATGACTGGTCATAAACAAATCACAGGTTTTAATATTTCATACATATTAACGTTAATAAGATTTTATAATTTCAAGCATAGCTTAAAACGTCTATTTAAGAAAATAATTGTCAATAAATAAGCATTAATCTACCAATTTGTTAGAAACTTTCTAACAATATTAATGTATTGTATTCTCATTGTCTTATAATTTTGTGTTAGAATAGTACACTTGTTTTTTTGCATTTTACAGCTATGTATGTGTCGGAAGATGACAATGATTAAAAATAAAAATATTTTTGTAAAACAAAATTTAATACTTACACTAAATGACAAAAAAAAAATAAAATTTGCTTTTTTTTTGTAGTTTTAATTATAATTTTTTGTTTTGATTATTTTTTTAATTTAATTTAAAATCTTCCCTTAATCTAAAAAATATAATGAAATGGTCAAGTATAGGATTTTGTATATTTTTAAAGATACAAATGATATCTTCAAGCTATAGCAATGAACAATCCTTAAGTACATATTTTGATTATCAAAAATTTTTGACTAGCGAATATTTACATATTAATATGCCATACTGTAAAGATTGTTTGACGAAGTATAATCGTGCGAATAAGACAGAGAGAGAGATGTTACGATGTGATTGTAAAATTCCTTATCCAGCACACAAATTTGTTTACAGTCCTGCACACCCTTCAGTTTATAAACCCATACTAAATGATGGAAACAGTCCACCTTTAAATTTGACAATTACACGTAATACAATACTCCCTATATTCATTAGTAATAAAGTTGTACTAGGAACATTGGTATACCACTTTAATATTCTCGTTACTAACACAAAGATAAAGTTTGACAATCTCAAAAGAAAATAAATAAATATTCAAAAATTACATCTTTCAAAAGAATTTAGGATTTTTGCATCGGAAAATGTGCGGTTAGAATACAGAAAAAATAAACAAAAAGTTTATAACTGGACACTATTTACGAAACGGATGTACAATCGTTCACTTCCTCAATTACTTTTTTACTTAGATATAATACCCATTCCTAAAGATATAAATGTATTATTAATAAGATCTGTAAATCTTTTAGGAGAAATCATGCGGTACTTTTACATCGTAGGAAAAGATTTTGAGCGAATAGATATTAATCCGCGAAAATGTATTTTAAAAAATAATTTTAAGATAAATACAATAAAAATATTAAACGAAGAAATTCATATTTTAGTTATTTTACAGGCAATTAAACTTATAATTACTTTCTGCTGTGATATAAATGAAAATATGAATAATCATTTTATTCGTACGCATGATAGGATTTTAAAAGATGTACAGCAGAATTTAAGAAAATCTGATAGTTATATAAAGTATTTACAGGAGAACAACAAGTTCCTAGAAAGGATAATACCACAACAAAATCGTTGTTTGATTTTAAAATACTTATATTGAATTTTGTTATATTAAAAAACATTTTTTTAATAAGTTTTGCTTTTAAATTAAACATTGTATAACTTTTGTTTTTAAAATAAACATTGTATAATTTCTGTTTTTAAATAAACATTGTATATTTTTATTTATCTCTTTAAAACTCTATCATGTTTATCTTATAAGATCAATAAAGAATAAAATCTAACGTATGTACAGTTTAGGATGCGAAAGGTGATGCTAAATAGCTTGAATTAAAAAATGAGTTACTTTTGTATAAATAACAAAGAAACGATAATTGAATTGTAGAAAGATTACAAGCTAATATTGATCACTAATAAAGGCGGACAAAATAAGGAATTATTTTTCTAAAGTTTATTTATACATTATTTTATTACAAAAAAGTAATTGTATAATTTAATAAACTATAATTAAGTGTAATAAATAAAAAAAGTCTTTAATACATTTAATACGATAAGTTTTATCTACGACATTTACAATTTAAAACATATCTGTACTAAGTTGAATGATTGATAAATGTATCTTTTAAAAAATAAAGAAATACCAAATATCAACAATAAAAACATTCTGTTTTTTTCAAATATTAACCCTTTATGGGAAACATCATTTCATACTTTTTCTATAAAAAGAGTGTAATACAATCACCATACAGTATTCTAAAAGTAACACCGTATCATTCACTTGGAGAAATAAAGTTAAGTTATCTTAATTTAATGAAAAAAAATCAGAAGCCAGAATACAACACGGCATACGCACTTATAAAGGAAAGCCCACCCCCTTTAAATCTGTATTCTAATTTATCTGACGATGTTATTGAAAAAATTAATCAGTTTGCTAAAACAGATATACCACCAATAAATAGTTCTGAGTACAAACAAGCTTATAGAATGCTCAGTAGACTAAACATATCAAACTTTAGGACTGATAATGACAGGATACACTTCTACTTCCATTTAAGTAGACTTATCAACAAGTCTAAAAAGGAAGATGAGAGACTCATATTAAAAAAACGGCATACTGCAAAAAATAAAACAGTCAGTAAAGTTTTACCAGTATATGGACCATTTCTTATATGTGAAGAATGCAACAAAAAGTTTAAGGGAATTAATACATTTAAAGATCATCTTAAAAGTAAAAAGCACAAGGAAAATACAAATTTTAAAGAAGAAATTGTTATAGAGAAGAAAAAACAACCAGTTAAGAATACTGCGAAAGATAAAGTTGTTGAAGTTGAAGAAAGTATTGTACAAAATAAAGTATCAAATCACAAATTGGATCATTTAGTTTTTAGAACATGTAGTTTTTGTAAGGAGGTTTTCGATACACGTGTATTACTACTTTATCATTTAAGAAGTAATCATAAAAAAGGATCTTCTTGACAATTAAAAGCTTAAGCATCTAATAAACATGTTATATAATTTAAACATTCTTGTAAGTTATTAAAATTTTTTAATAAAAATACAAACACGCTAAAGTTTATCTATTTAAAATTTGTAATATATAAAATCAATAGGGTTCGTTTGTTTTTTTACATTAAGTCTAAAAAGTAAGCTAAATTCATAGATTAATTAGAGCTTCTAATTCTTTAAAAATAAGAACAAAAAAATTGAAATATTTAAACTTTGTAAATACAGTACATAAAATAATATAAACTAAATTTATAAAAATGTAAATATAATATAATTTTTATAATGTTTTTTAAAAATAAACAAAGTTAATTTAATTTTTACTTTTTATTTATTTTTTTATTAATAAATTATTTTAGTTACAATTTCAGTAGTGTAAAGCCCAAAGTTATATTAATTGACGTTATCATAGCAAATGTTATAAATATTTGCTTGTAAAGTTGTCTTGTAAGTTTTATTAAAAATTTTTTAAAAGATGTAGAGAAAAGATAACATTTTTAGTTCGTCTCGAGAAGTGCAATAACTATGGAAACATTTGCAAGTCTATTCAAGACCTATAGTAAAAAATTACGCCTAAAAAACTTACTTGAAGGGGGAAACAAACCAATGAAGCCTTAGCATTTCGCGTGGAATTAAGAGTGTCAATTACAGTCATTAAATTCATATCGAACATATCGATTACAAGAACCAATGAAACCCTTGGCCTAGTAACACATTACCAGGTGTTGGCCCTGTAATACAAATAATATTAAGTAAAGAAGAGTTGCTAAGAAAAAAAAAACATGAAATATTAAAAACATTGTATAAGAATTAGGTGAAAGTTTGAAATAGTAATATAATGATGTAATATGATTTAAAAAATACCAGAATGCTACTCTAAACCCCTAAAGACCAGAATTTTAAAAAAAATTAATCAATAAACAATTAAATTATATATTATTAAATTATATTATTTCTTCAAAGTTTGTGAGTTTTATAAATAAATAATTAGTTGATTTGATTTTCCAAAAGTATGCTTTTTGCATCTTATTTAGATAAATTATTGTGACGACTTGCTACTGTATTAGGACAAGAACAATATCATACGATTCTTTTGTTTTGCCATACATTCTTTAGAACTTTTAATATCTTGTTTAATCTTAAGCCATCAATCATATTTTGTTCTAACATTTCTATTTTAACAGATAAAATGGTATGCTTAAATTCAAAAGATCTATAGACATTAATGCACTAAACTAATAACCCTAAAATGTTACAAAAATTTTTTCCCTTTAAATTTCCTTTAACTTCTTTTAATAGAATTATGGATAAATCTGAAGCGTTAAAGATATTAGATATGAGAAAAGGGGAAACTATTGATAAAAAATACAAAATTCTTATAAAAATAAATCATCCAGATAAAAAAGGCTCTTCTTATCTTACTAGTAAAATAAACGAAGCATATAAAATGTTAAAAGAGATATAATTAAAAGTATTTTCTCGTAATTTAAAATATTTTTGTTAAAAATGATATGTATAAGACGCATCTAACAAGAAAAAAGTGTTTATTCAATTTTTTTGTTTATTTAAATGTAATTTGTACTGAAAAATAAAAAATCAGTTTTTTTCTGTTCTATTACAATTTTGATAATTGTTTGTGTACTTCTAAAACATGTATATAACTATAGAATCTAAGCGTTTACAACAAATGTTTTTTAATACATCAAAAAAAAATAAATTTTCTTTAATAACAATAAAAATTATGGTTAAAATTGTAAAATATAACCATAACATATGTGTATGCACACTATATTGACTTTAAGTTTATGGATTTAAACATTAAAGCAAAAGTCTGCCACTGAGCTGGGATACTTTAAACCACCACCATTTTTGCTTTCTGTTTAAAATTTTTTAACCCCTAAAAACAAAATTTTAATAAAGGAGGAGAAATAAAATTTGAAGAAGATATGCATAATATGTGTTTATTTAACAAATTACAATGCAAAATTATTAATTATTTATAAAATTAAACTTTTTTATATTTTAAACTTATATTTAGTAATTTTTAAAAACCTCGAAATTTTTACTTCTTTTAAAGGAAGAAAAATTTAAAAAATGGCATGTATGTTTTTGTATCGATATTCTATTGGTATGTTTATATAACACCAGTCCAAGTCTCTTCTTAGTTTTAGTGTGAACATTTTAACTTTTGAGTAAAATTAATACTATGGTTCACCGTCCGGTGTAAATAGCCTTTTTTCTAAATTACACTAACCTCTCCAGCAATTTATAAATAATACTTCTTAAAATTACATATCGTTTAATTAAATCATTAAAGTGCTAGCCTTTAAATTTTTAATTAAAGTAAAACAATTCGTCTTTCCTGAGAACGCTCTGCCATGTCTAATACATAAACGCCTTCTACCTTATGACCACATTGTTTTTTGCACTTGCCAAACTTTAATTAATCTATTTCAACGATCATTCCAGGATCACATATCTTAACATTCCTTTCAAATAATTCACCAGTTTCTTTTAAAATACGTCCAATACTCTTTTTTCTTACCGTAAAAACCCAATAAGTTTACAGCTTGAATTTTTAATAAACAAAAAAATTAATTGCGCTATTTCCAACTATAGCCTCCTTGCATTGAAAAAAGATTTATTATTAACTGAGGTGAATTCTTTACAACAACCTCTTCTAGCACATCTTAACACATTGTATAAAATATCTCTTAAAGATAAATGTCTTGTTTTACAAATCAAGAATAATACGACTTAGATTTATTAAACAGCTTATTAGGTTTCATCCTTGATCCCCTTTTAGCAGCAATTCTTTTATATAGTTAATAAATGATTAAACAAACAAATGAGTAAAAAAAATGAAAGACGAAAAATACTAAAACGTATCAACAGAGAAAGGTAAAAAATTATTTAAATGGTTTGTTTGGACAAACACACTGTAATGATTAACAAACAATCTACATGATGCGGCTAGTTTATTCCAATATCCTATTTCTTATATATTTGACCTCTCTTTTTGTTGAAATTTTTTTTCTAGAAAATTCGGATCAGAACGTATAGACAATCCGGCAGGGCGTCTATACGAATTTGCAGTTTTTTATATTTTTTTCCCAATGGAAGAGCAGGATCACCTGAAAGAAATTTTTAAATGTGATTATTATGAGTTTATTTAGATAGGATATTTTACATAACTTTTAATTTTGATTGTATTCTAAATATTTTTTGGAATTAATTAAGTCTAAATTAATATGTGGACAAGTTTGAATGGCAATGTTTAAACTACAGGTGCAGAAAATATTTAGCTGTGCTTTGTATACAATATAGCACACCATTATCTACGATTAGAACGAGTCTTTAAATTATTTTACGTTTCTTCTACTATTTATCTATCAACTTGCAGAGATATAAAATAATACAGTTAACAGGCATTTCAATGACTTTTTATGAAATTTCGAAAGATTATTCATATAAATTCAAAAATTATTTTTTATTTAATCCTATTAAATTAGAAGGGCCTGATATCATAGTTTGGGTTGACAAAACTAAAACTAATTTTAAAATCAAAAATCATGGAGGTAAATCTGTTTCTCCCTGCCAGGTATTTTGCATAATTGTCACAACAACGAGACCAGCATTAGGATTTTGTTGTATTGTATAAAATCGATCTACTCCAATCTTATTAGATATAATATCTGATGTAATAGTACCTGGCAACATTATCTATTTAGATAAATGTGCAGCTTGTGCCTCATTAGGCAGTAACTCAAATTTGAAAACTTACTGTATGCCACAAGTATAATTTCATTATTCCTATGGGTAGAACACATACGTAATATGTCGAATCTTATAATAATCGATTAAGCTTAATACAAAAGGAATGAAAGACCTTATACTAGAGCAAAGAAGGGTCTTCTTTAGAAGTTTGCTTACCCAAAGTTTTTTTAATAAGAGCAAAAAAATAAACAATTTAATGATTTAGTTTAAAAAGAGCGTTAAAATTATAACATAAATAACTGCTACCCCTTCATCACTTTTTCCTAATATTTATCTACGCTTAAATGTATATTGGGTTGGCCACTCATCAATGTTGTCTCTATTAACACAATTCTCAACCCTCATCGTTACTTTCGTGAAGCCCCCAAATCATTCTATATTATTGGTATGGGTGCCATCAATAGCTCCAAACCCAACAGAATGATTAACAATATTGTGTCTTAAATTTAAATTTATTGATACAGCCAAATATGAGGGATGGCCATCAGTAAATAATACGCTATCATTTGTAAAACGAAGACAATGAATTTGTTAGTGATACATTATTCTATCTAAAACACGAATTATAAAAAAGTTGGGCTTGTTTGTCCTGTCTAGTCCTCCTACAATCCATATTGTATCTCAAGTGTCGCCAGTACTGGTAGGATTATTTATAATTTTCTCGATGAGATAGTACATCTTCATCTACCTCAACTATTATACCCGCACCATCAAACAAAACAGGATTTACTTCAAGATATTCTTTGTAACATACAAAAAGCAAAGACTTATACTTTGCAATCGTTCATCAGAGAGACAAATAAGGTCGTAATTGAAAATAATTCATGTCTAAAATTAGGCAATAAACTAAGTGTACAACTTTACATAATGGAATATTGGCCTGAAATAGCAAATGTCTTTTTGACAACCTTTTCTAGAACATCTATATGCCAAAAGGTTAGTTGTACTACTTACAGGCAGTAACTTGCACAATGCGTTGCAGTTAATACAAGCAATTTTTTGAGAAATTATGTTTCTTTAAAGAAGAAAATTTCGTAATTCAGCAATGTCTGTAAATATTTTATTGTCAATTTCTATCCTCATAAAATAGAAAAAAAACAAAATTTCTACAAACTTAATTAATCCCATATAGTTCTGCTGAAAATAAAAAACTGTCTTAGAGTTTTTATTTGAACTAATGTTTATTTGATATATAATAACTGATAGGCAGAATTTATAGGATGAAAAGTAGATTAGGTAGTTAGATTGAGAGGTAGATTTGGTAGGTAGATTATGATATATGATGATGATGATGATGCATGACGACGACAATGATATATATATGATGATGGTGATGATATTATATATATATGATATGATTGGGTTAGGTAGATTATGAAAATAAAAAAAGGTTTGCAAATTGGTTGTTTATATTCAAAATATTATGTCGATGTATATAAAAATTTGTGAGTTTGCTTGCTTACCAATCATTTAGGTTGTTATTTTTTAGTTCAAAATAATTTTTGACTCCTATTTTTTCATCAAAAAAAGGTAGGAAAACTTCTTAAAAAAAACCCGCAAATAAAATTATATATATAAGAGGTTATGTTCAGAGAGAGACCTTTACTAGATCGCTTTTACTCTTATGTTAGGTATTGTTATAAAATTTAACCCCAATTATGAAAGATTTTTACATAAGACAGAAAAATTTTAATCAATTAATACTTTATTAAATATATTAATTAAGTTTTTCACATTCATACTTTTTATCAATACCATCCATAATGTCTTTTAAAGGAGAAATTAAGTAATCAATATCTGTAGATAAATGAGTAGTTAATTTAAAAAACAATAGAAAATTACGATTTATCTTAGTTAAAAAATTCCAAGATCGTTCTATTCTTTCAATTAGCATTTTTTTTTATCACAAAAATACATTCTAGCTGTACAGTTTGTGAAATATTTGTTAATCTTTTTACAAAACTTTTACATTCATAATAAACAACGCTAATTTGTTTATCACAAGTATACTTATTGAATTTTAAAGATAAGACATAATTTATCACTTCTTTAATAAACATATTGCATTCCATTATGAATTTTATTATAGATTCATCTGAAGATTCTTTAAAAAAAGAATCTTCTTCTATATTTTTAATTTGATACTTAAAGCTATTGTTTAAATTTACTTTTTTATAATAATACGAGTTTTTAAGCTTTGATAATTTAGCTATTAATTTTTTGTCTATATTTCCATAAAAGGAACCTTTTTTTGAAATAGAAATTTTCTCATTTTTGGCTTTGTCAAATGCAGATTTATAAAAACTTAGAGCCCCTTTGCAAAAATTCATAAATAAATCTAAATTTGTCAACTGCTGGTTATTAAATTGTACTGTTTCATTCTGTAATATAGAATTCAAATTTAAGCCTTTTTTAGTAATTAGGTATTTATCAAATTCTTCAACATAAACATTATAAAGTTTGTTCAGTGAGTCTTTTTTATCTTTATATTTTATAATACTTTTACATTTTATATTATCATTCTGTTTTTTACTTTGGTCATTTATCGTCCTATAAGAGTTTAATACTTCATCATATTGTTTTTGAGGTTCAAAACGGTTAGAGGTACTACAATAGTGTATATTTGAACTTATTTAAAAGTTACTTGATGTCTTGCATTCTCAGAAGTTATGCACTTACTATTATTGCCTAATTTAAGCTTTTTACGAACCGGATTTTCAAGAGTTTCATTATGCTTATCTTTAAAAAGCTGAAAATTTGTTGCATCAAAAATGGGGCTATCCAAGACAGTGATTTGTGTATCTTTAGATTGTAATTCTTTTTTTAAATCTACAGAATTTTTAATAATATTTCTTAGCTTAATGTTTTTTCGTTTCAAAAATTTCCTTGTGTTACTATTGCCTTTTAAAGTTTGATCACATTTATTTTTTCTTTTTGCATTATAAAAATTATTTAAATTACTTACACCAGATTCTGTAGTACTAATCGATTCATTATTTGTTGAGTTATACATTCACCAAAAAGTAAAAGAGCTTTAACATTTTATGGGATAATATTTTAAAATTTATTTTTATTAATATTTCTCAAAAAAGTTTATTATTAAATGATGAAAATTTTTAAACAATTTTTTTAAAATATAATTAAATAAACGCTTATAATTTTTAAAAACAATCTTTGTGTCATGGTGTAATTTAGTATTAAATTTATCAGTAAAAATGTATTTGTTTACTTAATTTTACATCTTTAAGTAAACTTTTATGATTTTGACATGACAAATATTTGTTATATTTTTCTAAAAATTTTAATTAAAAATTTAAGATGGCATGGATTTTTAGAAAAATAAACAAAATTTAAAAATAAAGCAAATTAAAATAATTGTAATTAAACAAGCATTAATTAAAAATCCTTGCAGAAGTTAATCTTTAAAATATTCATGTCATCTTAAAATATTTCGCAAACAAGGTACAAAGGTAACTAACTAGATCAAATATAGTTTTTTAATTTTTTTCTTTATTGTTTCTTATTTCGTCTATTTAAATTTGTTCGTTACATATTTTTGTGTTTAAATTAAAAAAAGTAAAATTTCAACGATATGACCACTACTCATTGTAAAATTTACGTTGTAAATAAGAGTCCTTTCTCTAAACACTTTTTTAAATATTACATAGCATTACAATGAAGCAATTAGTTGTTGCTCGATATTTAATGCATTACAAAAAATTATTAAAGAAGAATTAAAATAAAATTTGTATTTTTGCAAAATTGAAAATTATTAAAGAGAAAATTTATGCATTTGAAAAACTTATAATTTTATTCTGAAGAACAAGAAAATTTACACTTAAACAATTTTAGCGACTTTTAAAAAATATGTTGATATTTTAACAGTAAAGCTTTTATTAATCTATATCAAAAAGAATTTTTTATTTGTTTAACAGGCAAAACGTCGTTTACAGGCAATCTAGGTCTTAAAGAAACATTATTGGAGAAAAATACTAAAAAATGATGAATTTAAATAATACTTGATAAAAGTCAAATTGAAGATCAATTTAATGTTTATGAAACATTTATTCCTAATTGTAAATTAATTTTTGTTTTTGGTGGACTTACAAATTCGTTTATGAATATTATTACAATGTTGAAGTCGGTAAATCTAAGATTGAGAAAGATGCAGCTTAAATCATTAATAGAATATATAATTAAGTACCGTTCACTTCGTTTACATTGATCAACCACAAGAGTATAAAATTTTGCAGAGTAAAAAGTATTTTTCAGCTAATGAAATTTGAAAGACAGAGAGGTTTTTGGTATAGGTTCAAAAACTACAGGACAACTCGAAAAAGTTATTAACAAATATGAAAGAATATTTGGAATGGGTTTCTCGGAATTTTCGAAAAATCTGATTTCGGTTCAGGAAATATGGCACTAGTAAAGATATTAATCAAGAAATAAAAAGTTGTAGTTGGCGGAGATAGAATGTCTGCTTGTGTTTGCAGATTTGGAAATGTAAATTATTTCTTCCACACATCTACAGGAAACGAAAGTGTTAAAATTATTAGAAAACAAAAAATTCACTGATATTAATATTTTCTAGAAATTATTCTACTAATTTTTTTTAAAAAGTTTATTATTGTAGTTTTTATAATTATAATATACAATATATGATTTTTTCTAATATTTGTAATATAACTCATAAAACTAATAAGATTTGCCGAATTCTAATGCATTCGTCCCGCCATTATAAACTACACCAGTATACTTTTACTAAGTGCTATTTGCCATGTACTACTACAGATATACTCTAATTTTAAAATGCTTTTATTGTAATTTTTAATAGTTTAAATATTTTCATAATTTATATTTTATTGAGTTCTTTTTTTTATCCCTTCCCTTTCATAATTTTATTACACTAAATTTAAATTAGTTTATAACAAATTAAAAAAAATGTATTTAATGAATAAATGTGGTGACAAAGATCATATCATCTTCGATGGGTATTTCTATTTCAACTGGCTGTATTATTTTATATTTTGTTTCATCTTATTAACTAGCTCTTATCGTACTGTTGGCTATATTTGGGTTGACGTTGTCACAGGATATCTCCAACAGATGCTAAATAATTACCCAAGATAATAAGGAAGGGGAAGTCATTGGTGTAGGACATAATTGAAGTCTCACTGACATATCCAAAGTTGAATACGTCTCTTAAATATTTTTTACATAATGTTTTTATTTACATAGTGTGGCATTATTCTCAGGAAGCCGCTCTGAAGATAAGAAATCTTCTAAGATTCACGCACCTTAGCCAAAAAATATGTATGTGCTAAAGTTTTGTTAGTAGTAAGCACTCTATGTGAGGTTGCAAATTTTTTATTAGTCGCACTCTATTCGTTACTGTTGCTCGCTCATAAACCTTTTTTTGTACACGGGAAAATTAAAATAAAATATTAAAAAAAATAATTTCTAGAAAGTTCATTTAAGCAAGAATATTAACATAAAATTACCATAATGTGGTGATTATACTACATTTAGATGTTAAAAGCCTCAATTTCTTTTTATCTTGATCTCCAATGTTCGTCAGTTATGGTTTATTTCACATTTTTGTACATTCTTGAAATAATTTGCATTTATAGTTTTGATTTTCTCTACAGCAAACAAAAACAAATTAAATTAATAAATAATAAACAAAAATTATGTAATATTACAGACTAACTAATGTAGACGTTTTATAAAGCATAGGCGGAAATAGTATTGATTTATACAAAAAATGTGGAGGAAATATTTCAAAAATTAAAAATCCCAATGATAATACATAGAATTACCTTAAAAGTTTAAAAAAATAATTTTATTTTATAAAACTGTAAATTTAATAATTGTTAATTTCAATATAAATCGGTGTTGGTTGTTTAATATAATTTCTTTTACTATTTTATGTGGTACTTTTTAGATCAATGTAGTAGATAACTTGCTTATTGTTAATTTTTAAAGTCAAAAATAGTGTTGTTTTTTAAATCTTTAAATAGCATTGTATTTATAACTTAAGGTATGTACAGTTGGAAAAATGTAACAATAAACACAAGTATTGTAACTTTCCTTTTGTAATTCTTTATCCAAAAAAAAGGTAAAATGAGTAAGAGCTGTAAACTGTTGTATGAAATTATTTTTAAATGTAAAAAATATCTTTTTTAGTGTTTGTTTTGAAAATTTAAATTATTATGAAACAAGCAAAATGTTATTTAGTTCACTGGAAGAAAATGTAGGAAAAGATTTTTATTTTTCATTACCTTACTACCCTAAAGGAAATTGTTTGGTCACAGAAGACTAAAATTTCTCATTTAACATGTTTATTTATTAAACCTTACTTATGTACTTTAATTTCACGTTAAAACATAATTCGTTTTTGAGTCCTGCTTTAAATCACTTTTCTTTGCTTGAGTATTATCGTTGAGTTTTTGACTTTCACCAATGACGCATTTTTTTAAAAATCCGTTATCGCTCAAAATTATCTGAAAAAAAATCTCTTAAATTATAGTTTCGTTCATTTTGAATGCCTAAGAAGAAACAATGGGTTCAATTACGGACATTAGCATAAAAATAATGTTTGCTCAATTACAAGCGCTAGTTTTTGTAAACTTGTAACTCAAATATCAATGCTAAAATTGGTAAATCTAAATTTTGGATGTGGTAATATGATCATGGTCATTGTGTAGAAGATGTAAGAGTTTTAGTAATGAAGTAAAAAATGATGAAAAGAAAGGTAGTTTTTATGTAATTAGATAATCAATAACATTAGTAATCCTTATAGGGAAAAGTTTAAAAAAAAAGTATTATTTATACTTATGAGTGAAGGGGTACAGTAATTTTGCGATTATAATTATAACAATAAAAGCGTTAATCATTTCTTAAATTTGATAATGAAACAGTTGTACACACAAGCACGAGAACAGAACCTAAACTGGAATTAGTAATGTTTTCTTAAATATTAATGCTAAAGAGAAAGTCAGCGCTTTTTAAATTTTTTTTTCTTTAAGAAATTTTTTGACTGGTAAATTCAAAAAAATATCAGAATTACTTTCTACTAAAAAAACGGTTTTATTTGTCAGCAATGACGATCTTAAATAAATTAAATTATTGTTGAATATGGATAAATTTTTTTAAAATTTTGTTGCGCCTTTATTTTGA
The DNA here is from genome assembly GCF_000988165.1 of Vairimorpha ceranae. Classification (NCBI taxonomy): domain Eukaryota; kingdom Fungi; phylum Microsporidia; family Nosematidae; genus Vairimorpha; species Vairimorpha ceranae. Next base: position 84,658 of record NW_020169306.1, read on the forward strand.
CTTTTGTTTTTAGGTTAAAAAATTTTAAAGGCAAGTAAAAAACACGTATTTAATTTCAATTTTCCTATCTTCTTAAAGTATTGATTATTTTTTTTGATTTTAAAGATTGAGCTGTTAGATATTTTTATTCATAGTAAAAAGATCGAGCATTTTTAAAAATTTAACTTTCAAAGTACCAAGATCACTATAAAAATTATAATTAATTATAATATTCTTTTTTACCTCATACAGAAGGAAAATCAAATCAACTAAAAATATTGTTGATATTAACAATAAGAACTTTTGTAAAAAGATAAATATAGATGTTAAGAAGCAAATTATACTTGTATGAATAGAATTTTAAAATTCCGGCTAAAATGTGATAATGTAAGCTAGTGCTTAAATATAAATTTAAAAAACCTGTTGATATTAGTGCATTAAGCCAATAACCCCAAAACGTTACAAAGATTTTTCACTTTGAGTCTTCTTTGACTTTTATAATAAAATATGAATAAATATGAAGCATTTAGATTCTAGACATGAAAAAGAGGACACTTTTGATAGGAAATACAAAACTTTTACAAAAATAAATCATCCAGGTAAAAAAGCTTTTTTTATCTCATCATTAAAATAAACAAAGCATATTTAATGTTAAAACAAATATAATTATAATGTTTTTTATAATTTTTTGAAATTTTTGTAAAAAAATAAATTTTATTAGTATTTAAAAAATAATATTTAAAAGGCATATGTAACAATAAAAAGATGTTTTATTTTGTTTTTTTCTTTAATTATTTATTTAAACATAATTTGCACTGTAAAAAATAAAACATTGAATTTTTCTGTTCTATTACCGTTTTTGGTAATTTTTTTTGTTTCTTTCTAAAACCTGCTAATAATTGGAAAAATTAAGTTTTTTTAATTAAAACATTTTTAATGAAACAAAAAAATAATAATTTTCTTTTGTAAAAATATTTATGATTTATACAATGTAATAAAATTTATAACATATGTATATCAACATTTTGTAGACACTAAGTTTATAATATTAGTACAGGTTTCTACTATTTGATTTGATAGATCAAAGCTCTTAAGATTTAACATTTCACATGTACTTTAACCCTAAATAAAAATTATACATTAAAATGTATTCCTTTTTTTAAAAAAGATAAAACTTTTTATATTTTAAAAATTTGTTTGTACATTATTATCTTAAAAAAAAATTTTAAACTTTAATGTAAAAAAAATATCAAATTTTCAGAACATGTTTTTAATTTTTCAAATTTAAAAATTATTGATTAATTAAAAATATTTGAGAATTACATATCTAAAATTTTTTATAACTGTTTACTTTTAATAATGTAAAATAAATTTTTACAATCTTTATTTGCAATTTAATAATCTCCTTAATAATTTCTAAAAAACATACATTTACTATTTTAGGAAATTTCTAAAAAATATACATTTACTATTTTTGGAAACTTAAAAAAAAATTATATAAATATGATCAATATACAAATTTATTTAGCAGATACAAATTTTAATAAAAATTTATTTTATTTATAATTTTTTTTTCTAGACCCTTTATAGTTTAATGAGATTTGAATTGTTAGTATTATTTTTTGCTTATTTAAAATCTAGTTCAGACATTTATAAGAAATTACGAGAAATTGTTGAACAGAAAAAAAAGACTAAAGACTATTTTTTACTTGATTTGAAAAAAAATACTACGTCATGAAAACCTATATTACTAATGATAAAATTACTTTTACTAGATGTGTAAAAGGATTATCTGAATCTAAGAATGGTTATTATAAATTTGACAGGATTGAGTATAATACAGCAGATGAAGCAATCTAAAAAATTTGTGACTATTATCTTTCAAGCGGTTTTAGTCAATTACAGGGATTTGAAGTTTTTTGTACGTTAAAATTTTATGTATTAAAGAAAGATATTAAGTTAAATCTTAAGAATTTTTTTTATTATGGAATTGAACCAGATTTTTTTGCAAATATTTATGATAATAACAAACAAAAACAAATAAGAGAGCTTTGTTCATGTTTTTCTCGAAACAGAATGATAGATTTTTATTCTTGCTTTTTATTATCAAAAGATTCTAGTGGTGAAACTATTCATTGCTTTAAAGAAGAAAACAAGATAAAAATTTTTTTTCCTGTAAAATTAAGAAATTTAATATTTTTTTTAAAATTGACGTTAGCAATTTATATATTGTAGAAAAAAAATATACAGATGAATTAATAAAATTACAAAGTGATGTTAGTAAAGATAATGGTAGTGCAAATGTAGGCACTTTAATGAGTAAAATTTTTACATTTTCTGATTTTGTGCCCCATTTAAATCTATTAAAAGATATAAACAATACTGGGAAAAAATTATCTAGTCGATTTTCGTTCAGTAATTGTGAGAAGAATTTTTTTAATGTTGTATTTCCAAAAAAAGTAGTATTTTTTAAAAACTTTGATACATCATTTTATTATTGCTGTGATTATCTCTTAAAGCTCAAGGAAAATGAAAATTATCAGTGTATTTTTGAAGAAACATATCGAGATTGCACCGAGATTTGGGATTTATATACGAAGGCAAAAGATTTTGACTTTGCTAAATACAAAATTATTTTTTATAAATTTAAGAGTGAAAATCTCCTAAATCACCTATTATATAAAATTTGTGAAAGTCCGGGTTCTGGTTCATATCCCATATTGATCCATATATTAGGTTATTATAATATTTTTAATAATGATGAACTTATTTTTCTTACACAAGATACTTATAATAAGGATAAAATGCAAACAAAATTTTTTTTTCAAAGTTTTTTTACTAAAGAGAAACTTTTAAAGATTTATTTTATGATGACACCGGAGAATGAAGAAATTAATAATTTGTTATACACTCTTATTTTCAAAGAAGCTGAGAAGTATTTTAGAAATTATAAAAAGGATGAACTTAGAAATATTGAATTATTTAATGATATACAAGAGTTTTCTAATTTATATTTAGGCCATGATAACATGACTTTAAATAACTTTTATAATATCTTACTTGAAAATTCACAATTTATAACTTTGTCAGGTGAAGAAATAATGACAAAATTATACGAAAGTGTGGCATTACTAACTAATTTAGATGTTAAATACAGTGTAGGACACGGAATTGTTTATTTTGAGAAAAAAAATGCGCAGGAAATGTTTAAAGAATTAACAATTGAAGATTCCAAAAGTTACGTTGAAAGTTTAAATAAATGATTTTTACTTAACAAGATTGTATATTTCACGGAAATTTGGTTTTTGTTGTGTAAATTAAATTTTTTATGCTATTTAATGCAGCATTTTACAATCAACATTTTAGCTAAACTCCTTCCTTATACTTTTAAAATGTTAAAAAACAAAGTTGTCATGTCGTGGTTTTTTATTTTAATCTTTAAATAAAATTATTCTTAAAATTAAGGTGCGTACAGTTGAAAAAAAGCAAAAATAAACGGATACATTTTGACTATTTTTTTAAAAGTTTTTAATTAAAAAAAAAGTCAAAATGGGGAGGGACTGCACAACTTTAGCAAAATTTTATATAAAATAATAAGAAAATGTTAGTATATTGTAAAAAAATATAGAAAAGAATTTTTTAAATTTCTAACAAACCTCTTTGTAGTTTAAAATTAAGTTGGTAAAAAGCTGAGAAATTATAATTTTGGCTATTGCAAATATCAAAGCTAGAATTTTAATCTAAAAAAACATATGTAAAAAACAATATCAAGATTTTTTTGCTGTTAATTTTGAAAAAAAATATTCTTAGCCTGGTGATGACTAGAAAATTCAAAACTGAAATTGTTTAAAGCAGAAAGAGTATATAACAACAAGGATATCTTGGCTGTTACAATCAACGAAGCCCACATTGACAACGCGCTTACAGATACTACTAAAGCCAACGCAACACTTTGCAAATTGGAGCTTTTTGCCAATACTATGACATGTAGCGAGTGTCTAAAACAGTTCCAATTGTCATGTGTAAAGCGTAAAGTGCACTAGATGACTATAATTAGGCTTGCAAAAGGCCGTGTATTCACACACGTTTATTTAAAACATATAGCTTTTTAATTCATTCAAATTGGCGCAAAAACTACTTTCAAAGCCATCTAAAAGTACATTTTTAAACTTCTTTTTAAATATTCATTTAAACTTAATGTATTCTGACAAACAGCCAGTGGAATGGCCTTTTTGGTTGAGGAATATATTATTGAATATATGGCTGCCCAAACAACTAGGATAGGCAGGTTAGATGAGCAAAGAGTGGTAAAAATTGTATAGATTGACAAAAGTCTTTTTTTAAAAAGAAATATAACCGGTGAAGAAATACAAATGGGCAATGATACATCCGAAGTATCGAAAGGGGATCAAAAAGACTCTTTATTTTACCTTTAGAAAACAGAAACGCAATTACTATCGCGCGTGTAATTCTAAAAATGTTTTGCCTAAGACAATTATTGGAACAGATGAATGGCGTTGCTATTATGTTGCACTTAGAACCTTAAATTCCAGTGTGCCAGATTATGTTCATGAAACAATAAACTATTCGATAAACTTTGTTGACCCCTCATGCCCTTCTATACACACGCAATCTACAGTGCGCGTCAAAATCTTAAGACACCTAAAAAAAAAATTTTTTCCCATGCAAAATCAAACAAAATACAATTCTAAAATAACTATTCGTATTTAAACGTTGTAATTAAAATGAGCTAAAAAATACCTTTTATTAAATCTTATTTTATATATGTCTAATCTAGTTTTTAGATTTTTTTATCTTAAGAGGTGTATCAAAATCTTAAGACACTCCCCCAAAAAACACGTTTTATAGAATTGTAAATATTACATTCGTTTTATTTTGTTACAATAAACTACTGCATGATTTTATTTTTCTAATATAAGTTACTATAAAATGTTTAGAATAAATAATTAGTCTTACAATTAAACGGGACGTCTCATTTAACTCAAATTTCGAAGTACAAACACATGCTTAAAATAATGATATCTATTATTTATTGTTTTTTGATTTAAAAAAGTGATTTTAAATTTCTTTAACTTTTCTCATTGACATGGTGGTTTTGAGGTTTTTTTAAAAAATAACTAACTTAAAAAAAAGAAAACTTATTTATTAATTTTATCCCCTCTTTATTTAACAATGTCGATCATATGCTTCTACATTCCATTGACATATTTTAACAAATTTTTGGGTCTAATACTTGACCAGGCTACTAATATCAATGAATGTAAATCTTGAATATTATTAAATTGTTTCCTGTCTCTATAAATTATTTTCGACATTCTGCCCATTAATTTGTAACAGGATTAAGATCTGGACTTAATGGTGACCAGTTCATACAATCAATGTTATTGTTTTCAACCCATATCTTGGTTGCACGAACT